>NC_142934.1:58049813-58117313 GCF_046866305.1 Octopus bimaculoides | reverse complement strand
CCCATTCCTTGTCATCACGTGACTGATTATTATTCGAATCGGCAACTTCTTCGAACCTTTCCCGCCAGAACGCAAACTGACCAATCACGGCCCCTAATAAGGTCACGTGATAGAGTAAAATTCTGAAGCCATCGGGAGCCCATAGTTTGTTATAAATAGCTTTAACTCATACCCATAATTGGTCTCGGTCCAGTTTCTCTTTGAGATCTGTTCCGTGTACCACACGACAGCAGCAGCAGTTCCAGCGACCACTTCAACAGCTTCGTCCAGCCAACGATGACCACCGCCGTTGCCACATCAGCAACAAGAGTCTACGACTACTATCAAGCATCATCGTCATGACCAACACGATTCTACGATTACTACTACCGAGCATCAATCTCCACCAGCGTCAACACGACTTACTATGTACACCACACCAAACTACCGCGGCACATCTCTCTCTTCGATTCTGTTAGGTGACTCAGCTTCACCACGGTAAATAAACAGACAAGAGTTCTTAAACAGACAAGAAATTCTCAGCCAGCGACGAACATCTGTATAACAAGAAACACGGCCCGGCATCGATGCCACGACATCACAACTAGTGATCAGCACTGCCACACTCAGCCAACTCACTTTCACATACAGAACTTTTCCTATAGTGTACACAAGAACTGGTATATAATTGCTCACGTGTTATTGACTCTCTTTCTATCTGCTGTAAACACTCATAACACATGTATCACTCACATACACACTTTTCTTTGTATGACGGCCTGTCTTTGATAATGTTCTTATATGTCGCATTCACACTCACACACAGACATACATCTTTAACGCTACAATAAATATCTCTGTTATTCATCTAATACGGTTGTGATCTTTCATTACTGGTCATCTATGTTATCGTCGTATAACATATCATCTATATCATCATTTGATATATATATTTTGTGTTCGACCGTGTGACGCGTTTAAATAAAAGGAGTCCTGTTTTTCCATTCGTCACCATTTCTCCTTTTTGAGTTCGCACGGTCGTCCCTTACATATATATATATATATATATATATATATATATATATATATATATATATATATATATATATATATATATATATATATATATATATATACACGGTATAATATATAAACCCATACACACACAAAAGGCACACATACACATACCTAAGACGAAGTAAGGGGAAAATATAGAAACAAATAAGTAAATAAATGAGAAAAATACTAAAGGGCACGCATACAATGTAGTAAGCAAACCCGTATACTCACACACAAAATACACATGCAAAACGCGAAGACATGCATACACGTTTGCGCGCGCGCACACACACACACACACACACACACACACACACAGAGGTACATGTGTAGTGACGCCAGCTTGGAAATCTCCAGCACGCATGCGCAGGGTTGGAATCTTCCGGAAGGCCTGCCGGAAGTTCCCTCATGCGCATGCGCAGAAAACTAGCAGCAGCGAAATTCTCTTGTGTCTTTTTTTTCTTACGCTAGCAGCTGAACGATACAGACGTGTCTCCAGCAGCTCTCTCGAGGTGCTACCTCGTGGCGCATCCCCGCTATGCATGAACGGGCAGGACTGACTCACTCCACTAGACCACTACCGATAAGCTCCTAGGTTGCCGATTCGCCTAGAAGAAGGAAATGTTTTATATTGCGAATCAAAGAATAAATATTTATACTGTTGAAGTTAACGAAACTCTTGACTCTTTCTTCAATTAATATTTAATGTGAACGATGCGAGCAGCACTCATCCAGTACGAGAATCTCTCATCCTGTTACAATTGATGACCCCGAGACTCGAACATTCAACCTTCTGCGAAGAGCCATAGCCGTCATTTTCTTCTTCCCGCAGCCATATTTTTCCTCCTTCCGCCACGTGTTACACAGCTTTCACTAGAAGCAATGAAGTCAAACAGACGATACCAAATCGTGGACACGGACAGTGTCTGTATGTTCGTGTACCAGGAGCAGTGAAAAAAAAGAACAGATGTAAACGTTTTACCAGTTCACAGAAGCACACTGAGTGTTTGCCGCAACCGACATTACACACAAATGGACGTTCAATATAAAAGGAATAAAAGAGAGAAAACAAAACACTAAAAATAAAAGAAAAGAGACGAAACAGAACGAAAACAACACACACGCACATTGATAATTTGGTGTTTGTTTTCCTTGTTTCATTTCTTTTCCTTTTTCAGAGCGACGAATACAGAATAAAAAGAAAAACCGTTTTTTTCTCTCTGCATACAGTACACGATACACAAAATTGTTTCTCACAATTTCTATTTTTCTTTTCTCCTTTTGTGCACTCACCACTCCACAAACACATTTTGTCGGTTTGCTCGTCGGTTTTTCTCCGCTTCTCGTGTTTCATCTCAATTCTCTTTGTTCCTTTCTCGTAGTTTTACTTCCATTCGTTTTCCTTTCCCTGTGACAGGCGCCTCGAAGAAACATGTCTGTTCCAAGCTTACTTTATTTACGGGAGATGCGACTCTGTGGTTCGCACAAGTAGAAGCCCATTTTTCGGCACATGGCGTTTCTGCGATTCAACAATTACACCTCCTTTATTGTAGCATGCCTCCTCAACTGGCCACATCTGCTAGAGATCTCATTACAGATCCTAGCCCAGACGTCACCTATGCGGAAATTCTTCGACGCAACACACGGTCTGAAGAAAGTAAGTTTAACGAGCTAATGGCGGACGAGCAGCTAGGAGACAGGACCCCGTCACAGTTTTTGCGCCGCTTGCGTGAGTTAAGCGGGAACTCCGCTGACGCGCCTCTTCTTAGGAAAATTTTCTTTCAAAGTAAATCTGACCACAGCCCTTGAGTTCAACACTGTGGACCAAATCGCCACTATGGCGGACAAAATTCTTGAATTCTCTGAGCAGCCATCGTTGCGTGGTGCTTGCGTCTGCTCTGAGGCCCCTTCAGCAGCCTCAGTAAATTTTCCTTTCCGTCACATGATGACCTTTCTGCCAAGCTGGACGCTCTTACTAAAAGAATGGACGCGTTATGCCGCAGTAGCAAGCGTCTTTCCCGCTCGCGCAGTCGCAGTCGTGGTCGCTCTACCTCTTGTGCTTCTCCGTCGCGCACTGCTCTATGTTGGTATCATGACATATTTGGCGACAAAGCTCATAAGTGTATTCAGCCTTGCAGCTTTAGGAGCTCGGGAAACGAGTCCAGAAGGAACTGAGCACGTCAATTTCTTCAGGTTTTACTACTTATCGTACATTTTTTGTTAGAGATCGCGTGTCTAAGAATTTCTTCATGGTTGACACCGGTTCTTTTTGCAGTATTTGGCCTCTTCGTCTAACTACAGACAAGCCAAAACGCTCTTCTATTGTTCTGCACGCTATCGACTCGTCTCCCATAGCCACCTTCGGTCAGATTCCTCTGCGACTCGACATTAATCTTCGTCGAGATTTTCAATGGGTTTTTGTCATTGCTGACATTCCGCATCCTATTTTGGGTGCTGATTTTCTAAATCATTTTGATTTATTGGTAGATGTCAGGCATCGGAGGTTCGTCGACAGTTCAATTTCGCTCTCTACGCCAACTACAGGATCTACCAATGCTGTTCTTAGTCCGGCATTTTTGTTGCCACCTCTGGAGATGTTTTTCATTCTCTCCTGTCTACTTTTCCAAAGCTTGTAGACATTACCTTTCAGTGTGCTAAGCCCATGCACTCGACACTCCATTTTATTATCACCACTGGACCGCCTATTTTTTCACGCACTCGGCGCCTTGTACCTGACCGTCTCAAAATGGCTAGGGCAGAGTTTGAGCACCAACTTGGCCTGATACGCCCCTCCACCAGCCCTTGGGCATCTCCTCTTCATTTAGCGCAGAAAGGGGATACTGATTTTCGCACGGTGGGGACTATAGGTGTCTTAACGCAGTAACGATTCCTGACCGCTATCCAATCAGAAATCTTCAGGCTCTTTTTGGCGCATCTTCATGGTTGTACTATTTTTTCAAAAGTTGACTTTATACGCGCTTATCACCAAATACCGGTCAACCCAGCCGATGTTCCGGAAACTGCTATTACCACCCCTTTTGGGTGCTTTGAGTTTTTATACATAAGTTTCGGTTTGCGGAACGCTATTAGCACGTTCCAGCGTTTTATTGACGAAGTATCCGCGGACTTGACTTTGTGTTCGCTTATGTCGATGATATCCTCATCGCAAGCGACACACATGAGAATCATCTCTGGCACTTGTCTCAGCTTTTTCAGCGTCTTCGCGACTGTGGTGTGCGCGTTAATCCAGGCAAGTGTGTGTTCGGGCAATCTTCTCTTGATTTTCTCGGCCATCATATTGATTCGACTGGCATCAAAACTCTCTCGTCTAAAGTCGATGCAATTCAGCGCATCGCACCTCCTACTTCTTTGCGCCAGCTAAGGCATTATCTAGGGATGGTCAATTTCTATAGACGTTTCATTCCCGGTTGTGCAGATAAGCTACTTCCTCTCACCAAGCTATTAAAGGACACCCCTAGAAAGGACGGTCAAGCCACCCTCTCCGTTGAGGCACTGACAGCTTTTGAGCCCATCAAGGAGTTAGCTTCTGTTCCTTTGCTTGTACATCCGGTTCCTGGTGCTTCTCTCTCTTTAACTGTAGATGCATCAGACACTGCGATTGGCGCTGTGCTGCAGCACAGTGGACGATCGTACTCGACCTCTGGCTTTCTTTTCTTGCCAACTGCAACCAGCTGAGCGACGATACAGCACTTTTGATTGTGAGCTCCTAACGGTCTATCTATCGGTTCGTCACCTCATAATCCAAAATTCATTATTCAAACATAATTCAAAATACTAAACTTGATTTCGATTAAAACTGAATTAGTGAGACTGCTTGAAAGACGCCGACGGTGACAAAAAGCTACGTTAAGAATATTATACAACTACTACCGTAGTTGAAGTGTGTGTGTGTGTGTCTTTGATCATGTGCTCGTCCCCCAACAACTGCTTGACAACTGGTGCTGGTTTGTTTATTCCCCAAAATTTATCAGTTTGGCAGAAAGAGACCGATAAAATAAGTATCAGGCTTTAAAAAATATAAGTACTGGGGCGAATTGTTCGACTAAACCTTTCAAGGCGGTGCACCAGCATGGCTACAGTCTAATGAAAACCAGTAAGCAACGACGCTATAGTTCACAAATAGCGATATAAACCTGACAAAGTAAGAAAAGTAAATGAAAAGCTCAGCTGGGTGTCAGTGAATGCGGATAGCCTTCATGTTTTTTATGAGTCATTCTGCGGCAGTGGAATGGAAGTGTTACTCTTTTACTTTCTTTTACTCTTTTACTTGTTTCAGTCATTTGACTGCGGCCATGCTGGAGCACCGCCTTATTTAGTCGAGTAAATCGACCCCAGGACTTATTCTTTGGAAGCCTAGTACTTATTCTATCGATCTCTTTTGCCGAACCACTAAGTTACGGGGACGTAAACACACCAGCATCGGTTGTCAAGCGATGTTGGGGGGACAAACATATACACACACATACATACATATATATATGTATACATATATACGACGGGCTTCTTTTCAGTTTCCGTCTACCAAATCCACTCACAAGGCTTTGGTCGGCCCGAGGCTATAGTAGAAGACACTTGCCCAAGGTGCCACGCAGTGGGAATGAACCCAGAACCATGTGGTTGGTAAGCAAGCTACTTACCACACAGCCACTCCTGCACCTATATACATGTTATACATTTAAAAGCAAAAACTGTCCCCGGATCTTGTTCAAAACGGGGGCACCAGTATTTTCTTAACGAAACACTTTGAAACTTGGGACACTGGTAGAATGTGTCATATAAAACATCTTTTTCTCTAAGTCTTCTTAACAAAAAAACGTACATCGCAAGTTATTTCATGTTAAAGTTGTATTTCTGTAATTTCAACCAATGACTGACATCCATTCAGCCGAATACATTAAGTGCTGACTACGTAAACAAACGATTCTCAAACGATTCTGGCGGTAATAAAATTATTATTTCCTTGTCAAAAAATGGCTGAAGCATATTGGCAGTAGGGTTAGGGTTAGGGTTAGGCAGTAGCTAATAAACCTTTCATACAGTTCAGGCAGATGTTAACGAAATAAACACGCGTGAAAGAAAATGAAAAAAGCAAATGTTGTACACATACAGTTCAGGCAGATGTTAACGAAATTATAAATGGAGATTAAATACGCTTTACACCGCTTAAACAGCCAAAGGAGTAAGTATAAACAGCTGAATACTTGTCAGTGATTGGTTGAAATTATCGAAATAAGACAATTTTTTACATGAAATAAATTCGAATACAAAAATTTTTTTCTGTTCTATAACACAAAATAGATAACTATACGAAGTTTGAAAGTCTTTTGGTACCAAAAACACTACATAAAACATTAATGAAAACTGGTGCCCCCGTTTTGAACAGGATCCCTGTCCCCGTCACACATACCTCTTTTTTCTGACATCATGATCTGGATGCAACCCTGCTTCCCCTCTAGCGTGTATAGAGACACCTACCTTTTCTAAAGACGTTCTTCTTCACCTTACTACCTAAGAGTAAATACTGTATTAGAATTACGAGTCTTTTGTCGGGGGATAAAGCAAGGTTGAAAAAGACAGAAAGGGAGTCAAAGACAGAGAGACAGAAGGACAGAGAGATGTATAGATAGACGGAGCGTAACAAGACAAAATGGAATTAAGGAAGATTAAGGAAGAATAGACGAGTGGATGATATTATACATATATATATATACAGAGAGAGAGGTGGGGAGATGGATTTTTTTTGTTTGGCTGCCAACTTTCAACTCTTCAATTCCTGTTCAAATTGATTTCATATTCTGTGTAATGATGTGGTTTTATATGCTAATTACTGCTTTGAAATTCATCTTCGTAATAAAATTTGGAATAATTTTAGCCAATCGTAAGCCATAGACACATTCATGCCTGCTTCCATAGTCACAAGATATTAAAACAAAATATTCCTATTAATATTAGAGGGGTTATATATTAACTTATCTTTAAAGCCACTATTGGGAAGGGGATTGTTGTAGTAAAGGGTTGCCTTCCCGAAAAAGCTTTAGAGGAAGAGAGGTTAGAAACTCAGTTACTGATGTTAATTATCAGATTTTTAAATACTACAGGTGGGATGACACGACTGTTTATGTATATAGGAAAGTTTCTTGTTGGGCTTACGATAAGGTTTATAAGAGGAGGAGTTCAGGTCTAGGGGAACATCTAAAAAAAATCAACGCCAACGCCGTTGTCAAGTCACAAAGACACACGCACACACAAATTATTAAGATGACTAGTCGCAATTTAGGACCAAGAGGCATACGTATGGTACAGGTCAGCACCATCATTGCTAGAAATAAAAGTAAAAACAGCTCTTAGCAACGGGCAAAGCGCTATCTATTGATTGACAAGGGAGACAACCCTCCTACAGCAAGCGAGAACGTTAAATCATCGAGGATTTCGAATAGAATTAATACGTTGCCTAGGGTTAAGCTAACTCGCTTCGTCAATTTATAGAAAGTATCATAAGAATCAGTGCCTGATTCTGTAAAATGGTAAACTGGAAATCATAAATTATCAATGTGGCTAGTAGTAATTTAATACTAAAAGATAGTGTTTACGTCCTAGTAACTTAGCAGTTCGGCAAAAGAGATCCGATGTATCAGGCTTTAAAAATATATTCTGGGGGTCGATTCATTCGACTAAACTCCTCCAAGGCGCTACTCCAGCATGACCGCAGTGTGACTGAGATATATATAAGTATTCTTTTATTCTATTATTTGCTCCAGTCATTTGACTGCGGCCATGCTGGAGCACCGCCTTAAAGAAATTGACCCCAGGGCTTATTCTTGTAAGGCTAGTACTTATTCTATCGGTTCTTATGCCGAACCGCTAAGTTACGGGGACATAAACACACCAGCATCGGTTGTTAAGCGATGGTGGAGGGACAAACACAGACACGAAGATACACACACCCCATAAACACACACACACACACACACACACACACACACACACCGCACTTCTTTCAGCTTCCGTTTAATAAATCTACTCCCAAGACTTTGGTTGGCCTGAGGCTATAGTAAAAAACACTTGCGCAAAGTGCCACGCAATGGGACTGAACGCGCAGCCATGCAGTTGGGAAGCAAGTTTCTTACAACACAGCCCGCATGTGTGTGTGCGTGTGTGTGTGTGTGTGTGTGTGTGTGTGTGTGTTTGTTTGTGTGTGTGTGTGTGTGTGTGTACAAACTTTGTCCTTGATTAAACAATTCTCGTTATCAGTCTAGACAATCATAAGGATTCACAACACACACACACACACACACACACGCTATTTCAAATTTTCATTTTGTTATAATTCTGTTTTATATATTTTATGTTCTGATACTAATTTTTGCTATTTCGTTTTGAATGGCTTTTTATCGTTTTATATTTAGAAAAAATGTCATTATCAAAAGATAAAAATATATTAATTATTCATATATATATATATATATATATATATATATATATATATATATATATATATATATATATATATATATTACTCCCCCCTCTCTCTCTCTTCCTCTCTGTGCGTGTGTGCGTATAATATATATATATATATATATATATATATATATATATATATATATATATATATATATACATATATATACATATATATTTGCCTAATTTATTTTATTTTATCGGTTATCAATTAACCAACCATAACAAAGTCAAAGCCTTTCAAATCAATAGATGACCAATTAGATTAAGTGACTGAACAAAAATAACCCCTCCCCACTTCCCGCAGGATTTCAACTACTCTATAAAGAAAATAATAAGGGAGAAATAAAAATATCACATGTTTATATGTAAATATATATAAGTTTGTGTATTATTGTTATAATTATATTATATAATTATAATGATACGAACTACTACAGTAATCCTCCCTTCTAAACACATCTAATACGCATGTACCTATGAGCATGTTTGTTTGTACGGAAATATATATGTATATATATATATATATATATATATATATATATATATATATATATATATATATATATATACATATATGTATATGTGTATATGTGTACATGTGTGTATATAAATATGTGTGCTCCTCATGTATACACAGTTTCATTCTTACATAACTAAAATAATTTTAAGATATATTGATTTTATAAATTACAATATTACTCCTCTTATAACTTTCTCATACCTCTGTTTATATTTTATCTAATACGAATAATAATGCATCTAATAATGATAATAATTTATTCATTTCTATGCATATACATGCATTTATGCATGTACCTTTAAGTGCAGGTATATGTATTTATGTATATTTATGTATATGTATGTATATGTAAAAGTATGTATATGTGTGTATTTATATTTATATCTTAACCTTATGTACTTTCTGAAATCTCTGACGAAGCCTAGAGAAACACCCAAGTACCCCAATTTCATCTATTAATTACTTCACTCCACTGGAGGGATAAAGGTAGAATAAAGTATTTTTGCCTCTTGGTTGAAACAGCTGTAGGATATTATCCCAATTTCTTTTGCTATATGTTATATTTTAATAATTACTGATATTTTATATTTTATATATTATATATGTAAGGCATAATATGTCATATATGTATGTATATTGTTATAATTGTCCTTTTAGTAAAGAAATAAATTGACATAATATAATGTCTATAAGTTGATGAATACCACCTATTAATCCCTTCCATTTTCTTATTGCTCTATAAATTAATGGTAAAATAACTCTTTACCCTCACCCATTTATTACACTTGGTAGTGTAATTGTCATGCAATGAAAAACACTTGTGTAATAATAATTGGGTATTCTACCAGCAGTATATTGGATAGATACTATCCCTTAGTTGGTTGGATTCACAGCCTCTAACTTATATATATATATATATATATATATATATATATATATATTTATCATTAATTAAAAATATATTCTGTGAGTGCTCTTTGTATATACGTGTCAAAATTATTAATACTATAAAGTATTTACACACTTAATACGACCGATTATATATACTATATTTTGAAATAATAACATGAAAATTAATATCAAAAATGCATATATGAGAGAGAGAGAGAGAGAAAAGGAGAGGCGTGGCTGTGTGGTTAGAAGCTTGCTTCCCAACTATATAGTTCTAGGTTCAGTTCCAATGACAATAGAGAACAGTCACCGTATTCCCTTCCATATCGCCTAACTCTGATGAGCGTAAAGTTATATAATCAGTTTGTTACCTAACACTCAATTGGATTCTTTACGCGAAACCGATTGGTAAGCCAGTCATGATGGATATTTAACAATATATATTTCGGATAATGTATGTGTGTGTGTGTGACAGTTTCTGTCTACCAAATACACTCACAGGGCTTTGGTCGTCTCGAGGCTATAGGTGCAATGCAGTGAGACGCAAACAAGGTGCACCGCAGTGAGACTGAACCCGGAACCATGTGGTTGAGAAGCAAGCTTCTTAACACACAGCAACGCCTGTGTTTATATATATATATACATTCTTTTATTCTTTTACTTATTTCAGCCATCAGACTACAGCTATGCTGGGGTACCGCCTTGAAGAACTTTAGTTGAATGAATTAACCCAGTACTCATGTTTTAAAAGCCCGGTGCTTATTCTACCGGATCTCCTTTCCCGAACTGCTAAGTTGCGGGGACATAAGCACACCAGCACTGGTTTCGAGCGGTGGTGATGGACAAAGATACGCACAAAGACACGCACACATACATGTATACATCTGCACACACACACACACACACACATACACACACACACGTATATATATATATATATATATATATCTCCATACATCACTTCTCTTTCCCTTTCCTCTTTATCTTCCACTTACCTTATACCGATTCTTATTGCCTCCTTTCACTTGCCCTTCCCGTATCTATACCATTCCTTCAGTGTTCTGTTTTGTTATAACTAGAAATGACTCCGATAAAAATAGCATTAACATTTCAAGTCGTTTATGACTGAGTAAACCTTTGAATAACGAACCTATAATGACTACTGGAAACAGCTGTAACGCAAATTTACTGCACTGAAGAAAATATGTAATGACCATTATTTATACCTTGTCTTGTATATCACACTGTAAAAACCAGTATATATATATATATATATATATATATATGTATGTATAGTAGGTATCAGTTAGAGGAGTTTAAAACCTCTAAGGGATAATTAAGTCCAAAGGCGCTCCTGGTGATTACCTGAGTAAGTACAGTCCTTTGTAAAGTTGTACAGTAGCATGTAGTTCGGTGGGTAAACCGTAGTTTAGATTATATATGAGAAGAAAATGGATGTAAATAACAAGGAGAAATAACAAGTTTTCGCTGGTATGTCTTTAAGTCTTTCATTTAATTAATTAACAAAGAAAAAGGTAGCATTTACGATCGTTTCAATTTACTAGTTTTCAGAATGCGAAAAATAAATTGATGCATCGGTGATGGTAATAAAGTCAAAATTTGTTAGTCTTACATTATATTAAGTTCTTAAGTTGATTAGACTTATATAATTAGACTTATATAGATGAATATGCTAGTGTGGGATTTGTAGAGGGTCCTACTATTTTACCGATACTTTGAAAAGACAAACAGGCCTACATGAAGACAAAAATTGTTGTTCTCACATTTCCTATTGAGGAGGGGTTGTTTAGCCGTTAGGATAGTAATAAACAGACATCACAGCGTCTATTGGCGGTGTTGTACGTGGTTGTTTTTGCGAGTATACGCCATTTTAATCTATAATCTATTTTTTAATCCTTAAGTGGCCAAATATACCTACTGAGCCCGGTTGAATTTATCTTACTCCTATTTCTGAAGCTAGATCGGTGTGCGTTATATCTAAGTATCATTTGGTTTTTAGTGGCGCCTATATATGATTTTATCTGGCTATTTGTGTGCACCTCACATTGGTAAACTATGTTATTTGTCTTACATCTATTTGAGAAATAGCACTTTGTTCTATTCCTGCAGCCACATAAGTTATTATGTATATCTGTGTTCGTGTTATGTTGTAGGGGGGCTATTACTGTTCAGATCTATATCTAAGTTAGTTGGAGGCGCTACATTAGTGGTGGGCTTAATTCTATTAGTTGGTTGCTTATTATTTTATTGTTCACAATTTTTCTAGTTTCATAGAATTTGTCTAATTTTTTTATTATTTATTGAGGCTATGATTGTAGCTAATTCATTGGTCAGACTGTGGCCTACTCTAATTTCTCCTTGTTATTTACATCCATTTTCTTCTCGTATATATATATACATAACACACACACACACACACACACACACACACACACACACACACACACACACACACACACACACATATATATATATATATATATATAATTATTACAAATTAAAAGGGTAAAGATTTATCAATTTATTAATTTATTATTGATTTATTATTAATAAATCAACAATTAATAATTTTTACCAAGCCAAGTGCTTGCTGATCCCTTAATTATATATATATATATATATATATATATATATATATATATATATATATATATATATATATATATATCCGTCTTCTTTTTCTCTTGGACTTTCATCCGTCTCCTGTTTCTGACAAAGTTACTGTTATGCTTACATTTGACAGAAGTTTTTGATCGGAATATTCCACCAGTGTTCCTTGGGTTGGTGTTTATGAATGTATTCCATAAAAGAGGGATTTTCTAAGATTATTTCAGGACAGTCTTTTTTGCGGATGGCATTGTAAATTGTTTTAGCAACAACATCGTGCCTCATAGGGAAGTGGTACCGTGACGACATTTTAGGACAGCTGCTAATCACATGCGTAATGTCTTCCACAGAAACATGACATAGCCTACACATGCGGTTGCACCTTGGGATTACAAGAGCGTCACTGTCTCTCTTGTTCACTAGGTACTTTGTGGCAATCTCCTGTTCCTGAATTGCAAACGCATACCCTTCAAAGTGTAATGTGATGTAGTGGTCTTGTGTCCAAGAGAGGCTACGCTTCGTGTCAATTCTAGCTTCTTCTTCAAGCTTCCGGGCAACATATCCATGCATGGTCTTTTTTTTCTTTTTTGTATGTTGACTGCTTTCCATCCAGTCTTCTCTGAGGTAAGAGAGCCCAGCTGTTTTGGGGCTGTATAGGAGATCATTAGGAATGTATGTATGTATGTATGTATGTATGTATGTATGTATGTATGCATAAGTGTGTGTGTGTGTGTGTGTGTGTGTGTGCGTGCGCGCGCGTGTGCGTGCGTGAGTCCTGCATCACATTGCACTACATTGTGTCCTTAATGTCGTGTCTTTTACAGTATGTCAGTTCTAGAGAATTCTTGCGAATATTTCTTTTTTCGACTCGGAGTCGGTCGCAGTTACTTACAGGCATTTGTTTATCTTCTCACGAAGCGAAGATTATTTCAATAAATCAAAGATTTATCCTACATGGTTCTTAATATTCGTCCTTTATTCGTCTTTGTATACGTGTTTCTGTTGTATACTCGCATAAATGTCAAATTTTTAAACCAGATTTTTGGGTTAAATTCCTGTGGGTTCATTACGATATAAATATTAGGTTGGTGTACTGAAATCCCTAGACCTATTCAATGTCATGTACCTTTGGTAGAACTCCAAATGATCTCTTAACTGAATAAAATGAAAACAATGCATTGCAGTGTATCATATTGGTAAATGTGTGTTTTAGTTTATATGAAAAAATACATCTTTTATACGAGTCAAATTATACTAAAGCAATCGATTATGACCTTGTCCTTAATATTTGTGTTAATTTGCATTGTCCATAGCCTTAATGTTTGTGTGAGTTTTTCATCTAAACGCGTTATATTTCCGGGTGACCTCACATGTATAACACTGCAAAACTGCATTCCGAAGTCCACTCCACTTTTTCATTTCCGATTATCCACAAACTCAAATAAAACTTACATACTAGTGCTCTTACATCAGAGTCGGTTCGAATATTGTCGTCCTAGACCTCAATCCAAACGAAAGCAACCGCCAATCCCCACACAGACAACAAACTCTAATCTAGCTGTTCTCCAACTGATAAATATCGAGCCTCCACAAAATATTAGTGAATATTTAACCTTCTCCCCTTTATTAATAAGAAAACATAATAATGTTTGAATCAAAATAATTTTCCTTTCAATAAGTTCCTGATTTCTCAAGAACCTGACCATTAAAAACCAATCTTAATTTTATTAAACAAAGCAATTTTTCCGTCCTCTTGTCAGTTCTTACATGTCTCCCCAATCGGAAACTCAAGTCCACAGACTTACTGTCTCCACATTTTTCCTGTTCTGTTGAAAGCACAACGGCCTCTGTTCTCTGAACTAGTTAGTCACATATTACCTTCATTCAGACACATTTGGCATACCAGTATCACTTCCTCTCGACATTCAAACTATACATACTTGAGCCTACACTGATAATTAGTGTTAGCACCCTATCTCGAACGCCAGCCCTCTAAAAATTTTCTTCCCGTGCACGTTTTTCCAGTCGTAAATTTTCAAGCTATCAGTATATATTTCACCATGCTCCGAAACTTTGCAAAACTCAAGGCCACAAACCCTTCCTTCTGGCTTAGCCATTCAAAATAATATATTCTGACTCTGAAAATTAGTGTCAGTGAAACATGGACGATAACAATGAAGATAGCAACGATGTTGCATATATTTCACAAGTGATGTCTGCAAGAAGATCGCTTGTTTGTTCCTTTGATATGTGCATAGATCATAAAAATCTCCTTGAAGTCTCTCCTTCCATCTGGTGTACTCGACATTAAAGGAAATCCGCTGAAGGTAAATTTTGATCCTTTCACCCGCACGATTTTCACTAAGAAAAAAAAAAAAAAAAACTCGGATTTTTTCCGAACAAAAATAAAGGGTTTGCTGCATATTGTGAGGTCAGGGTACTTGAATCCATGCAAAAAAATCCGAGTTTTTTTTTTTTTTTAGTGTAAATCGTGTGGGTGAAAAGATCAATGGGTGTGGGGTGGGTGAAATTTCCGAGGCTTCCACCTCACCTCACCTCACCCCGTTTTCTGGACACAAAAAGAGGTTTTGTAGCATAATAGGGGGTCACTGGAATTCATTCAGCAACAAAAAAATAAATTTCCAATGATTCTGGGATAGGGGGGGGGGGAATCAGCCTGGTTCCCCTCACCTTTTTTTCCGAACAAAAATAAGGAGTTTGCAGCATATTAGGAGGTCAGGGTACTTGATCCACGCCAAAAATCCGAGTTTTTTTTTTTCTTAGTGAAAATCGTGCTGGTGAAAGAATAAAATAATACCCCGCTGAAATACTTGAGCACTTGTTTACAGACTTCTCAAGCCCACCACTGTTTTTTACCGGGTCCCGAAGCGCCCGGGGTCGAAGTTTTTTCCCACGTGAGCTCAGGACCCCAGTAATGAACTCATTTGCATACAGCCAATCAGAGCAGAGCCACCTTTATCCTTTCTTCCTTTCTAGTCAGCACTGTGCATTCCTTACTCTTTCCCTCTCTACTGGCAGACAACTTTTTTGTCACAATCGAAAAAAAAAAAAAGGAAGAAATATTATTTACATATACTTATTCGTTTGCCCGACAGGTAGTTAGAGACAGTAGTATTTGTAGTGATAGCGATATTTTTTTCGATTGTGACAAAAAGGTTGCTGTCAGCCAGTAGAAAGGGAAAGAGTAAGGAATGCACGGTGCTGACTAGTAAGTAAGAAAGGGTAAAAGTGGATCTGCTTTGACTGGCTGTATGCAAATGAGTTCATTACTGGGGTCTGGAGCTCTCGAGGGACAAAAAATTTCGCGGTCCGGGGATGGGGAGCCAGTAACAGAGAGTGTTATTTGAATTCAAAACACGCAGAATCATCTCGTTTGACACGCTAACACTTCGCAAATCCTCCAGCCTCGGTACTTTATTTAACGGCCTCGAAAGAACGAAAAGCAAAGTAGACCTAGGCGTGAACTGGAACTCAGAATGCAGAGATTCGTAAACGATACCCTAAGACAATTCTCTCCGCCAAACTAACTAACCTACTGCGATTCCGATGCCCAAAATGACTACAAAAAGTTCATGCGGACACGACAGATGATGAAACCGTGCTTTGATGCCACCTAAGATCACAGTAATACTATAACGCAGAAAGAAATATGGTGGTGTATGAACTCAAACTGTAAAGAGACAACTAAACAAACAGCAAGACACGTTGTCACCTTGTCAAGCAATGTACAGACTCCACTTCTCACCGACCTACCCTCTTTTATATTATAATTAGTTTTCAAGCATTTTTATCTTGTTGAAAATGCTCGATATCATACGTGGAAAAGCGTGCCACAATTGTCTTAACGATAACCAGCAACAATCATTGGATTATTATTATTATCATCATCATTATTATTATTATTATTATTATTATTATTATTATTATTATTATTATTATTATTATTATCATTATTATCTCAAACCACTCTCAGACAGTAACAAGTGTCATTGAAATGACACTTTGAAGCAATGAAGATCTATATCACGTGCACGAATCATGAATGTCGGGCTCAGATAACAAGCTTGCTGTATACCATCACGTGTTTGAAGTCCATAATGAATCTCTTTATGAATGAAAAGAAGCAAAGCAAAGGAGGAGGAAGAGGAGGGTGTCTGCAGAAAAGTGAATGAAGGTAATTGATTGGTATATGTATGTATGTATGTATGTATGTATGTATGTATGTATGCATGCATGATTAATGTTGCTTATTCGCGGGTCAATATGTTAGGTTTTTATGAAAAACATTCCAGCAGTGAACGTCTTGCCTTACGCTTTTTAAAGATGTAGTACATGTAGGACTATAGCCACAGGACAGCTTTGATCAAGCATGCCTATGATTGAAAGCGTTATAACTGCGGTCATGCCTTTCTTTTAAAAGACATATTGTATATGTGTATGACTTTAAACTGCATCCGGGAGTTGGGCTTTAGTTCTAGAGTTCCAGAGTTTCGAGCCACAATTGTTCCCAGATTTACTCTGTACCGGAATATTAGTACCTTTTAAGATCCCATTTATGGGTTAATTAGCCTGTCTCGGAACTCCTTGGTGGATGAGGCCCTTCAGCTATTTTGCTGCTCATGAAAATTTGAAGTACGAGAGAATAAGACAAAAAAACCACGCTCACTACTATAATAAACCTCGCTGCCTTGTGCAGTAATTTATTCAGCAGCTACAAAAAAGTCTAAAGGAGCAAAATCCTATAGAACATCCGGAGTGAGGGATCCTAAAGCAGATATATACGGTTATACTTAAACAATATCTGATATCCCCTGCAGCTCCATGGATGCTGCGAGTATGTTGATTTGTTTTCCCTTTGTGATGTATCTATGAGTGGAGATGTGGTAAGTGTACTTGGAGTTAGGCTCTTGCTTCTGGAAGTAGCCCGGACACAGCAGAAGTAGTTAAGTTATGATCTCTGTTATACAATCAATAACAAAAAAATCAACCATCCAGAATTAAATTATCTAATATCTTTCTTTTTTTAAGACAATAAGGAGGTGGATTTGAAAGCGATTTGGCCTATATATTTAATAGGTTCAACGACCACGTCCAAGCTTTCTCGCTGGATCGATGTAGACATAGCATTCTGGTGTTAGTGAAGTCATTTGTCATCTAGTAATACCCAACCAAGCTGTGAGTACCAGTCTGCTATGAATTTAATGAAGTATGTACAGATGAATGTATAGATGAATATATGTGTCTCATTCTTATATATAGACCGTTGACACAACCACAATCCAGAGTCAGTCCCTAGTAAGGTAAGTTGAGGCAATAAGAAGATTCTGAAACACACTGACATGCATTCTCATTTGTTTCCTCAGACCGTTTGAAGCCTCTGACTGTCATCAATGACGATGGATGAAAATCCTAGATGTCCACTGTACTGGAACTGCGCTATCTATTGCTGAACAGTCTGAAGCACGAATAACAGTCTCTGACACAAAAACCGAATTTGTAGGCTGTTCCGGTGATCCTTCATGGCCTATAACCTATAAGTATTACTCTCCGTATTGTGTTAGCGTAAGCGAAGCTGAAGTGTCCTTTCTAGTGTGCTGTCCGGTGCTAACTCTCCAGTATAAGGTGTTCGATAAGATCCATGCTTGGACAGTATGGTATGGAGGACAGGTTGTTGCTCATGCAGCATGTCCTCCACTCTCCATGTCACTGATAAATCCAAAGAAACAACATGGCCATTATATTTTGGTATGTGTCGTTGCAGGATTTGCCAGAACACAACGTTGAACTGCCTCGGAGGCTCACAACGTTGAACTGCCTAAGGGGTTCACAACATTGAACGGCCTCAGGGGCTCGAACACCCGTTTTTAACCTCAGGTCCACAGGATACGTTGAATTCGGCAATGCAACCAAACGAAAATTTTTCCAACTGTAAACTGATGATTATTTGCAGTTATACATATCGATCCGTAAACAACAATAACAACTTGATATTCTTTTTTTTTTTTTTTTGCCATCTATATATAATATACATTTGTAAATGATATACAGTTATTAACCTCATTCGTGTGTTTACTACAGAGGCTCTTTCTCCACGTTCCAGTTATTGTTAGTATATAATTTTATTGTGCTATTCTTTAGACAGGATTGAAACAGGATCAGAATGGAAACTGCACCTGAAGAAGTTTGCCGTATTGCTCTATTTTGAACCCACACGGAAATTAAAACCTGAACTGATCTTCTTTTATATACTCAGGCCTATAAAACTATTCAAAAACTTAAAAGGCAGCCGAGAACAATATCATTTACCCGCCTGTGTACTCTAAAACCAACTGACAACAATATTATTCATATGCTCACATATTCGTAACACTATACAAGCGTTTCTCAACCTTTTTTCTTCCACATCCCATTTCAATCTTTTTTAAAAAGAAACCGACTTGACCTCCACTATGCGATGATGATAGTAGTAGCTGTTACGATTGTGTTGGGGAATAAATACTGATTTAGAATCCAAGATAGGCGTAATGTTACAACGTTAGCCAGTTACATATGGTAATTAAAACAAGAAGAACGCTGCACAAAATCAACTGGAACCTTTTGGAACAGTGTGGGTGAGCTATACCTGAATGGAAGTAGACGTTGCTAGCTTTGCTTGGGCTAAGGGAGAACCATTCTAAACAATTCACACGATCTGGAAGCTTTCCTAAAGTAAAAAAGCGAAATATTTCGTTGCTTTGAGGATAGTAAAATATCCAAACGAGAGGTAGACTGCAAGTTACTCTTCAGGCCAAGAATACCTTGATTGTATGAAGTTTACATTGTCGTCAGAGATGCCGTGTTAACTCGCTGGGGATTCGGTAGATCTATCTATCTATCTATCTATCTATCTATCTATCTATCTATCTATCTATCTATCTATCTATCTGTGCGTGTGTGTGTGTGTGTATGTGTGTGTGTGTGTGTGTGTGTGTGTGTGTGTGTGTGTGTGTGTGTAAAGGTAAGCTCCACGGATCAAAGTGTAGGAAGTTAGAGAGCCTCAAGCAGTTCGTAGAAGATATAAAAAACAACTTTCAGGAACAGTAGTGGTGTATTGGTGCAGAGGGTTGTGAATTTTTCCCGTATCGAAGTACGATAAGCTGAAAAAGTTTACTTTATAGTCCACGGTTGGCAACTAGGGTAGTTATATATGGGAATAAACATCCCAAAATTAGGCAATTGAGTAAATAAAATTCAGGCTATTCATGTTTCATAGCTAGCGGAACCTCGGAAGTAGTAATTATCCAAACGAGGGTTAGACCGCAAGCTATTCTTCCGGTCAAGGATACCTTGATTGTATGAAGTTTACATTGTCGTTAAGAGATCCCGTGTTAACTCGCAGGGAATTCGATAGAAATGCTTAGAAAGCACAGTTCGAGAGGAGCACAAAGACGGGTTTCTTCCCTTTTCGTCTACCGAATCCGTTCACAACGCTTTGGTTGGCCCGAGGCCATGGTAGAAGGCATTTGCCCAAGCAATGAGACTGAACCCGGAACCATGTGGTTGGGAAGCGAGCTTCTTACCACACAGCCATGACTGCGCCTATATAAATTCAAATAATTCTTTCTACTGGAAGCACAAGGTTTCAAATATGGGGGAGGGGATTACATTGACCCCAGTGCGTAACTGGTACTTATTTAATCGACCCTGAAAGGATGAAAGGCAAAGTCAACCTCAGCGGCATTTGAACTCAGAACACGAAGACAGATGAAATACCGCTAAGCATTTCGCCCGACATTCTGCCAGCTCACTGCCTTGTATATAAATCCAAATTATAAGACAAAGAAAATACTTTAGCACATCTTTCATTAAAGATGTGTTAAAGTATTTCTTTGTCTTCTTATCTGGATTATATTTTAATCTTCGCTAAACCCACACAACAGTTTTACTGTCGTGAAACCAGGATTTTCTACACCTGATGAATTTCGGTCTCAGACTGTAATCCGACTGTGTTAATATGCCATAAAGGTGCAAGCATGGCTGGATGGTTAGGAAGTTGGCTTTGCAGTCATGTGGTTTTGGGTTCAGACCTGCTTTGATTTCTTCTACAGAGTGGGACAAAGAGGACGAACGTTTTTGAAAAATTCACAAAATCAGTATGTTCGTATTGAATTAATATTTGTCAAAATCAAGTGTGGAAAATAACATCCAGCATGTGGTGTCCATTTTCCCCGATGCATTTCTGAAGGCGCTCTTGGAAGTTGGCCTCTACTCTCTCCAGTATTGCTCTGTCGATTTGGGCGACTTCCACGCAAATAACTTCCTTCAAATCGTCCAATGTACGGGGCTTATGCGTATACACACGTTCCTTGAGGTTTGCCCCACAAGAAATAATCACACATGGACAAATCAGGAGACCGAGGGGTCCAAGGAATGTCAGCAAACCTGGAAATGAGACGATCACCGAAGAGAAGGCGAAGAACGTCCATTGATGTTTTGGCTGTGTGGACTGTCGCCCCATCCTGCTGAAACCACACACGTCGGATAGGTATACGTTTTCATCGTAATTCAGGCATAAAGAAGTTGTTTATCTTCTCGATGTAACGTTCGAAGTTTACAGTAACAGCATTTCCATTACTGTCTTTAAAAAAAATAAGGACCAATGACGGCAGCTTTTCCAACAGCACACCAGACCGTCACAGCACACCAGACTTAGTGGTCTTTCGTGCAGTTCTCTCGGATTTTCAAGAGCTCAGTAACGACAGTTCTGTTGATTCACCATGCCATTGAAATGAAAATGAGCTTCATCGCTCATTAGCAAAATGAAGTTGTCATTTGCCTCAAAAATTGCTTCCATCTGACGTCGAAGTTAAGCCGCTGTGCATAGTCCCATGGTTTCAACTGTTGCCCAGTGACTAATTTGTACTGGTGGAAATGCGGGTCTTCATGCAAAATATACCTTACTGATCGATTACCGATGCCAAGTTCAGTGGAATACCTCCGAGCAGAGCGATTCGGACTCCGTATCAAAGCTTGTCTAACGCGTTCCACATTTTCCGGGGTCCGTACCGTTCGTGGCACCCCTATCGGTCTCCTATTCATTAGTGTATCTCGTATATTAAAGTGCATTCACCCAACGTAAGATTGCGGTGGGGACCGCCTGATTTCGGTGAATGTTGAAGTGACGCCGAAACTTACTTGGAACTGCTGTGACACTCGTTATTCTTCACGTAACTGTCGTAGGCAAACACACGATACTCTATCATCCACAGCACCATGACTTCACCTGAAAAGGAAAAAAAATGCTAACACACCACGGATCGAATGGTACCTGTCGGACATATGTCCATTTCCCTGGGGCTGAGTAATAACCATTTCAAAAACGACCGTCCTCTCTGTCCCACCCTGTACTAAAGCGCCGAAGCAATTGATGTAGATCAATTGGTAGATGGAAACTGCATGTCTTTGTGATAGTCTCTCACTATTTACGTCACTCTAACTTAGCAATTCGGCTGCGCGCGCACGCACACACACACACACACACACACACACACACACACACACACACACACACACACACACACACACACACACACGCACACACACATGCACAGAACTTTCTGCAATGAATTGTGAACCAAGTTCGAGTACGAACCTGTTTCTTAACTTGTACGTGGCTGCGTAAAAATTTGTGGCTGTGTAAGTGTTTATACACGTGCAAGCATATGTGCGTTGTAGGTCACACACCGGGATGTGAAAAGGCAGGCGAGATAGAAATATAGGATTTAAGGTGAACCACAGTTGACCTTTGACTAATGTGACCTGATCCACTTTCAGCTAAAGTTACAGGCATCAGTTTTTTTCTCTTGTGTATGTGTGTGTGTGTGTGTGTGTGTGCGCGCGCGCGCACGCACGTGCTATATCAACTCTTTAAACTTCCATCTCTTCATTTACAAGTCACTAGTTTCCACATCCGTTATCTATAAATTCCATATTCAAAAATTCATTGAAAGAATTAGTCTCAGAATTTTTCAAATGATTTTATTTCAAAATTTTTTAATGTCACTATAAGTAGTATTCTTTCGTTTTATGAACAGAAAATGAAATATTGACGTCATTTGGTAATCTCCAGACGGTTGTGTTGACCAGACATCCGCCTTTCCTTTTTCTTTTCTTTTCCAACATTTCCTTGGGATTCTTATTTTCAACAAACGGTGCCAAAAAAGCAAAGCTAACTAGGTTTGAACAACGGATTAAGCAATACCGACAGAACGAATTGTTTAGAACCGACCAATAAAGATTTTATGAAGAGATTAATGATGATAAAAACATGAAAGATTAGTCCCTGATGCTGATGAAAGTGGACTTTTCTGGGGTAAGATATGGAGTAAGCAAGAACAACATAATACTACAGCTGAATGACTCTGCAGCCTGAAGCAAACAGCTTCTAATCCGCAGCAAGAGGCTATCCACTTCACAGAAGACAGTATCAGAAATATGAGTAAAAAGATAAGCAATTGGAAAGCAGCAGGACCTGACGGTGTACAGGGATTTCGGATGAAAAAGTTCAGTAGTTGCCATAAATTAATCGCAGAGCAATATAATGCATTGATCAATGGAGAAGAAACCCGGGGCCGGTTGACAAAAGGATGAATGGTGTTGAATGGTCTATATATATATATATATATATATATATATATATATAGAGAGAGAGAGAGAGAGAGAGAGAGAGAGAGAGAGAGAGAGAAAGAGAGAGAGAGAGAGAGATGCATGATGTGGTTTTAGTCTGGTTTTGACTGCTATATCTAGCATGAAGATATATCTTTTGATGTCCTTAATTATAATTATATATTGTTGTACTTGGGGATGACTTTTGTTCACAATTATATATCCCTGAAAGAGATTTGAATTTAACCCTCGATAGCGTGAGGCATTGATGCACAGTTAATGCCCTTTATATATATATTATTAAATATATCTATGAAGAAACGATGAATTTTTTCATTACGAAATTTTTCGTTATTTTTTCATTATGAGGTTTTTTCACGCTGACTACTTGATAAATTCTTATAAAGAATTTATCCTATATTATATTATAAATAATTAGAATATATTCAGTGCTGAATATCATTCTGTATAAGCACATGTTACCGAGATGCAACTGGATAAATTCAAATCTCTTTCAGGGATATATAATTGTGAACAAAAGTCATCGTTACTGTGATGGCTACATCGTGGTAGGTTGATTCTTGTTTATTTTTATATATCTTGACCATACGTGTACTGATGAACAAAGGAATACAGGTTACTTCACAGTTTTTTCTGTATTTGATTGAGAAACCAGTGGTCTACCGTTGAGTTAAATGTTTTTAAGAGATAAATTTTGAAAAGCTGCATTCCCTCGCCTTCGGTAAATATGTTACTTATTTTTGGTAGTTTTTTTTACTTATTTAGTCCCTCGATAGCGTGAGGCAATGATGCACAGTTAATGCCCTTTATATATATTATTATATATATATATATATATATATATATATATATATATAGAGAGAGAGAGAGAGAGAGAGAGAGAGAGAGAGAGAGAGTGAGAGAGAGATGCATGATGTGGTTTTAGAGTCTGGTTTTGACTGCTATATCTAGCATGAAGATATATCTTTTGATGTCCTTAATTATAATTATATATATATATATATATATATATATATACAGAGAGAGAGAGAGAGAGAGAGAGAGATGCATGATGCGGTTTTAGAATCTGGTTTTGACTGCTGTATCTAGCATGAAGATATATCTTTTGATATCCTTAATTATAATTATATATATATATATATATATTCATAAAATCAAAATAAGCAACAGGATATCAAGAGGTGATGCAGTAGACCGTTTTAAGTGTCTGTTTAGAATGGAGGGTAGGAGTGAGTTGACAGTTTATCGTTGGGTATGGTCATAAATATTGTCAAGATTTTAGGATTTGTATAAGTAATTGTCTATAAAGGAGGCTGGGTAGAAGAAAACCCCAAATCAAGATGTTAATTACCAGTTAAAGGGGCAAGACACTAATAAAACCTATGATGTTAATACAGAGGAAATTATCAAGGGTACACAGTCCTCTGGCCTTAGATTTGGTAGCTGATAAAAAAAGACTAATAACTTAAAAATGAACCACAATCCTTTAGAAGCTATGACCCTAACAAACTTCATGCAGTTCTTAGAAGTGTAGTATATTCTTAACTACATTAGCAGCAACATGGACTCTTTCCCTCTTCTTGCTCTATTAGAGAATTTGAGTAAAATTATATTAATGTGTCCAACTGATTAAAAATTCTATTTATTTATGCAGCTGAGGATAGCCCTGCTTTTAAATTGATATAATGATTGCATTGTTAAATTAAATGGAGCCGCTTGAAACGGTCGTACTGCATCACATCTTGATATCTTGTTGCTTATTTTGATTCTATTCACCTTCGAGTTGTACGGATAATACCGCACTGACATGGTGCTTCAACTTAAGTACCTAATTCAAGTGAATCTCAATCATTTATATATATATATATATATATATATATATATATATATATGTATGTATATATATATATATATATATATATATATATATATATATATATATATATATATATATATATATATACATTCATTTTTAGAATTGGATCTCGAAAAGATAAACGCTATAAATAATAGGTTATAAACCCAATATTTCCCTACTGTTACTTATTGCATCTTTGTGTTTCGAAATCCAATTTCAAAAGAAGAATTATTTGACATACAAACGACATATAAATTTATACGAACTACATATATATTTACACACACACACACACACACACATACACGCGCACACACACACGCACGCACATACACACACACACACACACCTAACAGTCACATACGCACACCAGTGTACATTTTATTTGCAAACCTATGGCGTGGTTAAATTCTAGAAATACGGCGGATTAAACCAGATTACTTTCATCATCCCGGTTCTGTTCCAGTATGATGTGCTATTGGTGGATAGTTTTCCATATATTTTCAGTGGAGCCATTTGTAGTTAGCACATCGTTATGATAAGGAGCAACTCTGCTACAAATGTCCATGTCCAATTATGGATCACAGACTCTTTTGCTTATTCTAGATACATGGCTCTAATTATGTTTAGAGAGCTGTTCCTAACTTAGTGAATGTATTTATTGTTTTCATTTGATTTCTCTAAAGGCTATATTTTCTAGATTTTAAAATTAGTGGGATATGTATGCAGTTTACTATCATTAAATTAATGTTAATAAGTATACTTAAGTCAAAGTACTTGAATAGATTTATTGAATCCTTTCCAAATTTGTCCATGCTATAGTTGTTTATATTGTATGAGTGTATACAGGCGTCCTCTCCATGCATTCCAGATCTATGGGAAGTGCGATTTCCGAGGATATCATGAATAAACAGTCTTAAGTGATCGGATAAGTCAGTTCCATCACAGTTCCTTATTGAAACGTCGAAAAAGAAATCATCTCCAGTCATGTCATAAGAGGAAACATCACGTTGTTATCGTAACTTCCAAGTATTGGTTACTTACCTTGTGTCTAGGACGTTAAATGTCTCCTCGATAATGTGATCCGCCACTTGACGAATGAGAATCTGCGCACCTGTTGCTCTGAGAACATAGTTTTAGTCTCTTTCTTTCGCACACGCACACGCACGCACGCAGGCACACACAAACACACACACACACACACACACATGCAAGGAAACCACTAAAACAAATATGTAAAACAATTTACGAAATTCCAACTTACATTAAAGCATTAGATACAAAAGCTGGTCGACAACAGGCGCTTAACCCGAACTCAAATAACTTCCAAAGCATTCTAAAGCTCTACTCAGACCAGTCCAAAACAACAGAAGGCGACCTTTGAGCTGCATTTTCATCTTCAGGGAAGAGATGGAAGTTAGCAGGTACTAAATCTGGCGAATATGACGGATGCGGAAGCGATACCATGTTGTTTTTGGCGAGAAACTCACGAGTGAGGAGAGCTCGATGACAGGGTGTATTACCGTCGTGAAGGATCCAATTCTTCGCGCTCCTCAGATCCGGTCCCTTTCGCCGAATGTCCTCTCCGAAACCCTTCAAAACGTCGCAGTAGAACTCTCGACTTACAGTCTGGCTCTGGATCACAATAGAGGATGACACTGATATGAGAACATTAAATAAAACCCCAAAAGATGCAAAACAAACGTAGACATCTTATCGTCAGCTGCTTATCAGAAATTCTTATGATCTCGACATTTGGGCAGTACTAATCAATCGAATGGGTGTCAACAGCGTTAAAAAGTATAGAGGCTGCTTGAGAATAACAGACCTGAAACACGAGCCAAACATATACTCTCTTTTACTTGTTTCAGTCATTTGACTGCGGCCATGCTGGAGCACCGCCTTTAGTCGAGCAAATCGACCCCAGGACTTATTCTTTGTAAGCCTAGTACTTACTCTATCGGTGTCTTTTGCCGAACCGCTAAGTTACGGGGACGTAAACACACCAGCATCGGTTGTCAAGCGATGTTGGGGGAAAAACACAGACACAAATAGATATACACACACATACATATATATACATGTATACGACAGGCTTCCTTCAGTTTCCGTCTACCAAATCCACTCACAAGGCTTTGGTCGGCCCGAGGCTATAGTAGAAGACACTTGCCCAAGATACCACGCAGTGGGAATGAACCCGGAACCATGCGGTTGGTAAGCAAGCTACTTACCAAACAGCCACTCCTGCGCCATATGTTCAATATGTTCATTAAGTTGACACCGGTTTAATGTTACTAAGTATGCGCGCGCACAAACTCACACACAAACACTAGTATGTATACATATATATGTGTGTGTATATATATATATATATATATATATATATATATATATATATATATATATATATATATATATATATATATATATATATATATGTTGTTTTCACTGTCCAATTTTTCCTGTCTTGGTTTACGTTTGCCACCTTGGAATCCTCTGTTTAGTTGGTTGATCCACTACTCAGGAAGAGACTATTCTAGAGTACGTCCTGCCTTATCTTCGAAACGTCGAGTTAGAATAGAGGCAGCTGATGAATAATTCCAAGTGGCTTTCTGTTTTCTTATGTGTTCGTTCCGTTGTCTGTAGTTCATTGTTCTAACGTCCTGTACCATGATATGCATCTATACACACATGTAGATGAAAGTATATACATATATGTGTGTATACATGCATATATATTTTTTGTATATATATATATATATATATATATATATATATATATATATATATATATATATATATATATATATTAATGTATGTATGTATGTATGTGTATGTGTGTATACATGCATACGTATGTATGTGTGTGTGTGCGTGCGCGCTTGCACTTGCATTCACACATGTGTGTGAGAGAGAGTGGGAGGGGAAACTTACTTGCATAATCGCTTAAAGATTGGATTTGAGAACCTACCGATATTTTTTTTTTTAATTGTCTTTGGCAATCAAGACTACATAATATATTATTGAGAGGATTTAGTGAGATTTATGTGAAGCTGGGCTAAGGTAAGCACAAGATAAATCTTGTGCTTACCCGCATAAAGTCAATATGATTAAGAGAAATATAAATATTCCTGGCCTTGACATCGAACAGTGAGTAAATGAGTCGACATAAAGTTCTTTTATTACCATCCCGCGCCTTCTTTCACCGCAACCTTCGTCTCTTTCTTCTCTTCCTCATCTTCAAATGTATTGCTGATACTTATTGTAGTAGTAGTAGTAGTAGTAGTAGTAGTAGTAGTAGTAGTAGTAGTAGTTGTAGTAGCAGCAGCAGCAGTAGAAGCAGCAGCAGTAGTAGTAGTAGTAGTAGTAGTAGTAGTAGTAGTAGTAGTAGTAGTAGCAGCAGCAGCAGAAGCAGAAGCAGCAGCAGAAGCAGCAGCAGCAGCAATAGTAGTAGTAGTAGTAGTAGTAGTAGTAGTAGTAGTAGTAGTAGCAGCAGCAGCAGAAGCAGCAGCAGCAGCAGAAGCAGCAGCAGCAGCAATAGTAGTAGTAGTAGTAGTAGTAGTAGTAGCAGCAGCAGCAGCAGAAGCAGAAGCAGCAGCAGAAGCAGCAGCAGTAGTAGTAGTAGTAGTAGTAGTAGTAGTAGTAGTAGTAGTAGTAGTAGCATAGCAGCAGCAGCAGCAGCAGTAGTAGTAGTAGTAGTAGCAGCAGCAGCAGCAGCAGCAGTAGTAGTAGTAGTAGTAGTAGTAGTAGTAGTAGTAGTAGTAGTGGTGGTGGTGGTGGTGGTGGTGGTGGTGGTAGTAGTAGTAGTAGTAGTAGTAGTCATTAGTCATATCTGTACAGAAAGTGGACCATATGGGCATATTGGCAGTGCTCTACTATTCTGAAGGGGAGCTTTTACACCCAAGTAATGACTAGCAGAGCCCTTTGATGAAGAAGTATAGTCTATAAATCTTTCTAGATGTATTCTGCTTTCTAGTAAGTATATCATGTACACCAAAGGTTCTCAACCCATTTTGGCCAAAAGCCCCCTTTTGAACCTTGGAGTCACAAATGTCCACCCCCACCCCACCCCCACACACTCACCAGAAAATATTTTTATTTTGCAATATACTACTTATTTTGATAGCAGATAATGATTAAAAAAATAAAGGACGTCGTTTTACATATGCATTTGTTCGCAGTCAGGAGTACAGATGTACAAATTGAAATGCCAAAAAAAAAAAAGGAAAAAAAAAAGCGAAATAGTGAATTGGAAGTTTGGTAACTGCGTTTATTCCCACCACGCGACACTTATGAGATCAACGTATCGTCTATCGAAAGATTGCTCTTTGGTACAAATAAATGCCGATGAAATCATTTCAAACCTTTCCGATTTCCCTTATCAAAACAGCTAGATCTTGTGCAACAATCTGATATACTCTTTTACTTGTTTCAGTCATTTGACTGCGGCCATGCTAGAGCACCGCCTTTAGTCGAGTAAATCGACCCCAGGACTTATTCTTTGTAAGCCTAGTACTTATTCTATCGGTGTCTTTTGCCGAACCGCTAAGTTACGAGGACGTAAACACACCACCATCGGTTGTCAAGCGATGTTGGGGAGACAAACACAGACATACAAACATATACACACACATACATATACATAAATACATATATACGACGGACTTCCTTCAGTTTCTGTCTACCAAATCCACTCACAAGGCATTGGTCGGCCCGAGGTTACAGTAGAAGACACCTGCCCAAGGTGCCACGCAATGGGAATGAACCCGGAACCATGTGGTCGGTAAGCAAGCTACTTACCACACATATATAAGTTATTGTCATCAAGGAAGAGGATTTTTTATGCTCAAGAAAGAGAGTGTATTTGATAGAAATTGTTAAAATACATATGTACTTCATATGAGTAGCAAATTGTGGAGGATGGTATGCACTATACTTGGATCTGGTTAGTTTGAGACACAGAATCAGCTCCTTTTTAAAATGACGTAAAAAATCTGAAAATTTGTCATATTAAGCATTCATTTTTTATTTAGGATCTAGTTTGTTTCATTCACAAAATCTGCAATTTTCAAAAGGAAGTAAAAAATCTGAAAATTGGTTATCTTGATGCAGTTTTCCACGCTTATTCCTATGAAGTCAGGAACTTCTGGAGAAAAAATTTGACACGCAATTTTTTTTTTTCAATACGTGGTTTTAAAATACGGACAGTCTGAATTTACCATTCGCTTCTCCAAATTTCCAAATAATTTTTTTAAATACTTCAGAATCAAAATTGCGTAAATATGTGTGCCAGAAACAGTAGCTAAAAATTAAGGAAATAAATTTTTGGGAGATCTCTTATTATGACTGACTTTTATTCCATTATTATATCTTCTGAAACTTATACGTGTACATGTCTAAATGCATACAGAAACATACAAATATATACACACACATACATTTTTACAGAATTAGCTTTGTATGCTTCCTTGTATATATATATATATATATATATATATATATATATATATATATATATATATATATATATATATATATATATATATATATATATATATATATATATATATATATATATATATATATATATATATACATATACATTTATATATATATAAATATTTCAGCAGATCCACACAATTGTGCCCTAAAGATTTGCCTCTTCATAATCTTGAGAAAATTAAATATTTCTTTTCTACAAATATGCTTCAGATCAGGTAGTTTCCGATTAAATTGGAATTCATTGGGAAAACCGTTTGTCCCTAAAGGGGTTTTAGAAAAGTCTGCCCCTAGGTACCAGTCTGCCGACCGGCGTCGTTGAATGTACTTTAACTGCCACGTAGTGCATCTTTGTTTTGCAGTGCTTCTCCCCTGTTTGTCGATTTTTGCGATAGCTGAAACGAAAGAACAGCGTGCTTCTGTGAAATTCTGTTTTCTGTTGAGGAAAACGGCGGCCAAAACAGTTGTCATGCTTCCGACAGCTCACAAGGACGCTGCCATGAACAAAATAAAAGTTTACGAGTGGTTTCCAGGCTTTAAGAATGGTCACTTGTCACTTGATGACCAACCTCGTTCAGGGCGACCGATGGAATGAAAACATCATGAAAATTCATGAACTGATCTTGGAGAACCGTCGCCGTATAATTGACGAACTTGTTGATATAACTGCTTTGTCCTGGAGCTGCTGCCAACGAATTTGGGGCGGAGAATTGCGAATGAAAAAAGTTGCAGCAAAATGTGTGCCTCGCCTGCTTATGGAAGCTCAAAAGCAGTCACCCCTCTTACTCTCCCTCCCTATCCACCCGATCTTGCTTACTGCGACTTTTTTTTTTTTTTGTTCCTCTGAATGAAAAAAGTCCTTAAAGGAAAACGTTTTGCAGATGTGGAAGAGACGAAGAGAAAAACGGCGGAGGCATTAAAAGCATCACTTCACAAGAATTCCAGGACTGCTTCGAACAGTGAAAAATGCGTCTGGACCGATGCATTGCTTCAAATGGAGACTACTTTGAAGGCGATAAAAGTGTAAACATGTAAAACTAAGTGAATAAAATAATATTGCGAAATTCCGTTTTTTGGGGGGTAACCCCTCGTATACACACACACACACACACATATAATTTGAAAAATGAGCGAAGGGAAGCAACTCAGAGTATCCAGTGATGTGGATTTCAACAACATAGACAAATACAAGTACATTAAAAATACCATACAACATAAATTCTTGATATATTTAAATTATCTCTGCCTCTAGAGCGTATGCCATAATTATAAATGGCAATTAATATTATCTCCACATGAGAAGTGGAGATAAACTCAAGAATCAAGACCTCCCTGACATGTGCCAGAGGTAAGTTAGGATGATCGTCGTGCTGATGACGTCTATTGAAGTAGAAACACGCACCAATGACTGTCCTCTTATCTCCTTTAAACACGCACTAATGACTGTCGTTTTATCTCCTTTAAACACGCACAATGACTTTTTTCTTATCTCCTTTAAAGCATGTCAACTTTGAAAAAATCTACTCGTTTTCGCTTTTCTTGTACTGAAAGTGCATTTTATTGGCTTATGGACAATTAGCTGATTATATGTACATACGTACAAACACACACAAATACACGCGCGCACATATGTATGTATGTATACCTGCATGTGTGTATACATAAATATAAAGTCATGTGTATGTAGGGAAGTGGTTATACACCATTAGGTGTACACCGCTACCGTACATTAAATTTCTAGAAGAAACAACGGAACGCAGATTCTGAACAACATAACAATATTTATTTACAGTGGAATTCAGTTCACGCTTGGAGGGAATTCGGTAGCTCGTCGCCCTCGGTTACTGAGACGCCTTCTGAATGATTTCCGTGGTTACTTGTGAAGCTCTGGTGCTGACATGTGAGAGAGCTCTGTTGGACGTCTTGGCTCGACGGAGATCAGTCAACGAAGAGACTGAGAAAAGGCGCCAAAGCTTGGTGTCGAACTCTACGCATGCGCATGAGACTCTTCCTGTATTCCTTCCGGAACTAGTCCCTGCGCATGCGTGGATAAAACTCCGGACATTGAACATATAACAGTCGTCTGCTATAAAATGTCACTACATGTATATACCTGTGTATGTACCTTTTCAGGCCTTGACATGTATCGGCTTGTTTGTTTATTTATTTGTGGAGGGGGGGGGGAGGTGACCGCAGTGTAAAACCGAATTGTATCTTTTCTTCGTAAAATCCCCCATCTATCGCCCAAGTGGCAAAAAAATAAACTATTATTATTATCATTAATGTTGTTGTTGCCTTTTGGCGTGAGCAGATGCGATGTGAAACATTTCAAAGTGAACTGGATTATTTTCAAGTTTTATTAGATGAAAATGTTCTTGTTTTTACCTTCCTTTAAATATCTTCTTCTGGAGGGGCAGTAAGAGGTACGAAAGAAAGGAAGTCGCATTAGAAGAATCCCGAATAATGGAATAATATTAAATTAAATGGAACCGAATTTAAAAGAGAAATTAAGTCTCATAAATAATACAGGCAAGTATCCAGAGCAACAACACAAATTTGTATTATATTAACAGTAGTAATAACAGCTCAATAGCAAATTGTTTTGCTAATGCCACAAGCCAAAGAGAGGTTTTCGACATGTAGCAAATGCAAACACAGAAGGAAGTGTGACAGAGTTTTGTCACAAAACTGTGTATCTGTTTTCTGAAATACTCTTGCTGTACGGTCAAATACTGGTTCCGTCGTTGGCTAGTCGATCCCATTAGCGTAGTTATTAAAAGAGGCGAGAGACGGTCCAGCTTATGTAGTATTTTTATATAGATATTATGTCTTGTGTTTTGTTTTTTCTGTGAGAGTGAGGAGAAACTGAAGGACTATTCCAGGCATTACAAACTCTAATTGTGTTGCTGGTCCAAATTTCTAGAGGAACTGAGAGAAGATGCTGTGATGTATTTGTCTTCGAAAAGTATTTGCTGTTTAAATGCAGCGGTTACCAGGAGTATATATGAAATTGTAGCGAGGTTTCTGCTGATTTTCGAACCATCTCGTTCAGATCTCTAGTTTAGGACATCAGCCCAACTATATTGCCATAAAAGCCGAACGACCGCTACGAGAAATTAACTGTTGCCATAAAAAGTGAGAGTGCGTACGTAGACATAGTTCAACCAATGAGACTTCACTGGATTAACCAAATAGCAGCAGACTTAAAAGTAAGTTTAGTGAATTTTCTCGCCAAATAGTTCGGACGAAAATTTCTGGAAGTTTGACAGAATGTTATAAAAGTTGAAATACTGAACTCTCAACTCAGGTAGTGCACAGAAATCTGAGGTCAGTTTTATGATAAAGTGTTCTTACTTTTCCTACTTATTCTGACTTCAATAACCCATGGATAATTTTCATAAAAAATAACTCAAATATTTTATGCAATGAAGGCCTTCAACTATCGTATTCACCATCGCGTGTATGCTGTTATTTCAAATAATTGTTATATTTATCTAAAGGTAAATGATCCGGGTAGTAAAAATATGGAAACTTATAAAAAGATTAGTTTGATCAGTCTCACCTTCATATGCAGCCTAGCTAATATTGTTTTCTACTAACCAAAGATTGATGACTAAGATGCACTGGAATGATGATCCTTCCACTAAAAAAAAAAAGGTTGCAAATTAAATCGATTTTTAAAACTTTTATTCAGATATTAATATATTTTCAACAGACCTAAGTTTATGGCAATATTTGGATCAAGTTCATTCAGACGTGCGTGTAGAAAAATTCCATTTTTAGAGATTTATTTTATATTCTAAGAAATAAATACCAACTTCTTCTTCTTCTTCTCCTCCTACTCCTCTCCCCCTCCTCCTCCCCCTCCTCCTCCCCCTCCTCCTCCTCCTCCTCCTCCTCCTCCTTCTTCTTCTTCTTCTTCTTCTTCTTCTTCTTCTTCTTCTTCTTCTTCTTATTATTATTATTATTATTATTATTATTATTATTATTATTATTATTATTATTATTATTTTATGTTTGACTTTTGTTTTGCATTTGTACAAGTTGGATCCAAGTCTCACCCAGAGACCTCAAGAGACAACAAGTTAGAAGTTCATGTAGGTGTTATGCCTAGGGTACCATATATTTGGATTTGTACAGTTTTGTTCAAGTGAATGTTTAAGAAACCATAAGAAAATTATGTTTGCTTTAAAATTTGAGATCACATAGACAGTATTTTACGTAGGATATGGGCAGTTCCCATGAGCACTATCTTTTGGACTTCAGCCATTTTGGGGTTTCCTGGTATCTGAGCTAGGTAGTAATCAGCCCGTTTCGCTGTCATTCCCAGGGCACCTATGACAATAGGTATTGTTTTCGTCTTCAGATTCCACATTTTGCTAATTTCTATTTCAAGATCTTTATATTTGCTCAGTTTTTGGTAGGTCTTGACAGATACGTTTATATCAATTGGGACAGTCATATCAATGAGGAGGCATGATTTTTGTCTGAAGTCTTTCAGTATGATATCTGGCCTATTTGCGTCTATCTTTCTGTCAGTTTGAATGGTGAAGTTCCAGAGGAGTGCAATGTGATCATTTTCAAGTACTGGGGGTGGTTTGTGTTCCCACCAGTTTTTATCATGGGGCAAGTCCAGGTTTTTGCATATTACCCAGTGAATATATTGTGCAGCTCTATCATGCCTGTTGAGATACTCTGTAGGCGCAAGCAGACTGCACATGGAGACAACATGATCGATGGTCTCATTTTGTTGTTGGCATATACGACATAATGGGGAGCTGCCGTTCTTTAATATGTTGGCCTGGTAGTTCTTTGTAGGTAGGCATTGATCTTGGGCTGCTATGATAAACCCCTCTGTTTCTGATTTCAATCCAGAGGCCATTAACCATTGGTGGGTAAGGGCTTTGTCAATATCTGCATTATTCGCTCTCTTTGGGTATTTGCCATTGAGAGGTTTTCCATGCCATTTTTCAGTCATAATAGCTAAGGCAGCAATTTTAGCACGGGTTTTCAAGCGCTTAGCTTTTTCTGTAGGTGTTTCTAGTTCGTCTAATTCTTGAATTTGTTGCAATTGGAATTCACTTAGATATTCCTTTGCCTGTTTTGTTACTGAGTAAGATGCTTTCTTGCTTTCATATTTTAAGACAAGTTTTAGCATCCAGTCCTCAGAGTTTTTCATATAGGTGTCTAGGCCAATTGTGGCTACCTTCATTGATAATGCCAGCTGTAGTAGTCCTCGACCTCCCTCTTTTCTTGGCAGATAAAGACGTTCTATATCTGCCTTAGGGTGGTGCATTCTATGCATTGTCAACAGTTTTCGTATTTTATTATTATTATTATTATTATTATTATTATCATTATTATTATTATTATTATTATTATTATTATTATTATTATTATTATTATTATTATTATTCCGGACAACATGGTTAGCAGCATTTCTTCCGGTTCTTACTTTCTGAGTTTGAATTCTGCCGAGGTGGACTTAGCCTTTCGTCCTTTTGGGGTTAATAAAATAAGTACTAGATGCTTCCTTTTGCCCAAATTTGAAACCATCATCTTCATCTTTATCATCATTATCATATGAAAACTCAGTTTATTTTGCTGGGTATAATGGAAAGTGTCAGCTGTCCACAGCCAGCAGACTAAGGTGACACCTGTTAACTGGTCATGCTTGAAGAACCCTGCGAAGAGTTATTATTATTATTATTATTATTATTCTTTTACAATTTCTGTTGTTGCTGGTTCTGTTATTTTTTTTGGTGTGGAGGTTCTTGGTGTTGGTGTTGGTGTTGGTTTGGTGATGGATGGAGATGGTGGTGTCGCTTTTCGTGGTGCTGGTGGTGATGGTGTTGGTGGTGATGGTGTTGGTGGTGATGGTGTTGGGGGTGATGGTGTTGGTGGTGTGGAGGCTTTTGGTTGTTGTTGTTGTTGCTGCAATTTTCTGTTTTTGTCTGCCTCCATTCTTTGCTTGTAGATGGGGCAGTCTCTTTTTAGGTGTTTTTCACTGCTGCAGAGGTAGCACTTTGGTCTGCGCCCCTCTACTGCAATGTGTATTCTACTGCCATCCGGCAGGTTTATGGCGTCGGGTATGGTATTTATGCTATCTTGTTCAATCTGAACAAGGAGATGCATTTCCATGCCCAACCAGTTTTTTTCTTTTACTCTGTTCACCTTTAGGATAGTGGCAGTCTCTTCAATGTCGAAGAGCATAGCTGCCACTAGCCAGGTGATGTTCAGTTCTGGTGGCACATGATTTATTTTTATTTCTGTCACACGTCGACCAAGGTATGTCGGCACGAGTAATAATTCTTCCGCCTTTAACGGTGTTGTAGAGTGCCGGATGGCATCCTCTTCCGTTGGGAAGCGCACTTCCACTGTTCCAAAGCGCTTCCCTTTGGTTACGAAGCTTTTTTGACCCCATATCGGCTTTAGAGCTAACTCCAATCTCTGTGGAGTAGCATTCTCCATCTTTTGGTATTTTGTATTGAATACCTTGTATACTATTGTTTTTCTTTTCGTTGCTTGTATTAATGCTTGTAGAGTGTTAAGGAAGACATTATTGCCATCCCTTCTTAACAATTCCTTGGCATTCTTTATTTCTGCCATTGTCACTTGGATTTCTTCTGAGCTCTGCTTAGCTGCGGAGGCGAAACCGTTACAATGGCTACTGGTTGTGGTCTTGGTACTGTTGCTCGTGTTGTTTACTTTGTTTTCTTTGTTCTTTTTTTCCTCCTCCCACTCCGGTGTAGAAGCAATGGTGGAGGTGAGGGCTGGGAAGTCAGCAGCAGAGAGTCTGTTAATCAGACCTGAATCAGGAACACTGTCCACTATGGCGTCAGCTGGGCGAGGTGGAATGTGACTTGACCTGTCATTCTTTTTGTCGGGGAGGGATGCAGAGAGAAGAGAACAGCTGGCTGCTCTTTTCACTGACATTTTGCCTTTTATGGCATTAACTGGGCGGGGTGAAAAAAGACTTGACCTGTCATTCTTTTTGTCGGGGAGTGATGCAGAGAGAAGAGAACAGCTTGTTATTTTTTTTTCCGACATTTTTCAGATATGATACGTGTGAAATGTGAAAATGGAAGTTTTTCAAACGAAGAATTCACCCCTAAATGGGGGAAATCTCGCCTAACCGACTAGCTCCGCAAGAACCTAGTCGGCTTGGCTACAACAATATATAAAATTTAAAACAGATTTCAAAAGATTTCCGGGTAAAAACGGCAACAACTTACAGAGCTTCGGGAGACACGTCCATCCGCCGGGGCAATCATCAACAACAACTGGTGGTTCGCCCTGAAGCGGGCAATTAGAGCAGAATCAATTAGGTTTAGTAAGGCTCTAGCTGTAGAACGTAAGAAAACAGAGCGGGATTTAGTTAACAAACTAGACGAGGCTCTTGGGACAGGCATCGCAACCGACGTGTTAGCAGCGAAGTTGGCCCTCGACCAACACTTTGATGCCAAGCATGAAGGCTGCGTTGTCAGAGCTAAAGCACTTTCGGTAAGCGGGGAGGGGACTAAGGCCGCTCGATGGGCCCGCGTGGTTGAGGCGAAGCGTGGCAACAGAGCGACCATTCGGTCTTTGGTGGACCAGAACGACTGCGAGATTTCGGGACCGAAGCAGATGTGTTCGGCCTTTCAGCAGCACTTTGCTCAATTGTTCGGGACAAACGGTAGGGCGGACGACGGAACAGATTTCGGTGTGTACCTAGACGGCCTGCCGCAACTCTCGACCAGCGAGGCCGAGTGCTGCGAAGGACCGATATCTGCCTGGGAAGTACGGGAAGCGATGAAAGGCTGCACGAGAGGTAGATCGCCGGGTTTGGATGGTCTGCCTTACGAGCTTTATACGTCAATGCCAGACTTGTTTGCGGGCGTCTTGGCAAACGTCTACTGCAACTGGCAACAAAACGGGAGAATTCCTGCTTTTGTTTGTCGGGGAGTGGTGGCTTTGCTAAGAAAGGACCCAAACAAGGGGGACATTATAGGGAACTTTAGGCCCATCACTCTGCTCAACACAGAGTTGAAGATCTTGGCCAAGGTGCTAGCCAAGAGATTGGCGCCTGTCGTGGGCAAACTGATCGGCAAGGCGCAGACATGCGCTGTGCCGACCAGGTCTATCCACGACAACCTCCATCTCATACGCTACATCATAGAGAGAGTGGGTAACGAAGCTGGCGCGGGTGGGGCTTTGATCAATTTAGATCAGTCTAAAGCCTTCGATAGGGTCGACCATCGATACCTGGCAGCTGTTCTCAAGGCAGCTGGTTTCGGTCCGGTCTTCCGCGGGTGGATAGCTGCTTTATACAGCGGCATCTGCTCGGTCATACGGGTGAACGGCCATCTATCGGAACCGTTCAACATCTCGCGTTCGGTTCGCCAAGGGTGTCCTCTCTCCTCCCTTCTGTATGTATTGACTCTCGAGCCATTACTGCGGAAGTTGGAGGCTTTGAGGGGCGTCCCGCGTGATCTGGGATGTGGAAGGAGCGTGTCTGCCTATGCCGACGACGTTACCGTGATGGTGTCGAGCCACAGGCATATTGACCTGATTGGCGAGACACTAAACGAGTATGAAGCGGTGACAGGTGCGAAAATTAACGCGGAAAAGTCAATGGGCTTGCAACTAGGCACCTGGAGGGGCAAGTCCATGCCGTCCAACAGCGTCGTAGGGCGCTGGACAGACGGACCCGTTAAACTGCTCGGGGTCTGATTCGGTCCGGACCTCCAGTTGGAGAAAAACTGGGAAGAAGTGACGAACAGGGTGGCCAACCTCACCCAGAAATGGGCTGAGAGGAAGCTCTCCTTGAAAGGTCGAGCGGAGGTAGCGAATGCGTACATCGCATCCGTCATCTATTACCGTTTGACCGTCGTCCCTTGTCCCGACCGCTGGTTAACCAAGATAGTACGCTTGCTCTTCAACTTTTTGTGGAAGGGTCAGGCGCTCCATCTGCTGTCAACAGCCGCTGAACGGAGGCCTTGGCATGCCGTGGTTGCTGATGCGCAAACATGCGCTCAGGCTACGACATCTGAGGCGCTTCCTGGACGGTGAACAGGTGTGGTCGCCTTTCGTCAGACGCGATTTTCCGCAGCTCGTTTCTTTAACAGAGCTGCAATCCTGGATCAAACGTAGACCGAGAAAGGGCGCTTGGCACCTCGAGTGCCGCCAAGCTCTCACCGCCCTCAGTCAGGCGGGCAGTGCGATCGGTAGTAGATCCACTCTAGCGTTCTATAGAGGGTTAGTGGGAGAAAAGTGCGACGACGTTCTCGGGGAAACTCTAGGCGTCGAGGATAATCAGCTAAGCAGTCTGTTCAGGAGAACTTTCGGGCCGGGGCCCATGGATAATTTCCAAAGGTCCCTCGCCTGGCAGTGCTACCGAGGTGCGCTACCTGTTCGAGATAAACTCTACCGACATGGAAGTGCCGTCAACCGGGCCTGTCCGAGGTGCGCTCAGGACGACGAAACCGTTCTGCACGCACTCGTCCAGTGCCTGGGCATTGCTGACCTGTGGGTCTATATCGAACAGCTACTGTCACGTGTAGGACGGATCCGGCTATCAGCTGGATCCATCGTGAGAATTGACCCGCCGACCTCCTTTAACCAGGAGGGCAAGGCAATTTTCCTATGCCTAGTGGCTGTAGCGAAAGAGGTGATATGGTGGACCCGTTTGAAAGGGTTAAAGACAGACACTTTCCTCTTTGGCCAAGGCCTCATCAACTTTTTCAAGTTCCACTTGAAAAGGAAGATGAGAGTAGAGAGGGAAGTGCTGTCTCATAGCAAATTCGTTGAAAGATGGGTGGCTGTTGGAAAAATGGCCAGTATAAACGGACCAATTCTGAGAATACACCTGTAGAAAAAAAAAAAAAAGGTAATGTAAAAGGAGAAAGGGCTCTATACCCCTTTCTTATTTTTTCTGACCAGGCTCCCGTGGTTTTATGGGTTTTTCCACGTGTAACCTTTCCATTTTCGAAGCGCCTCCCCTTTTGGGAGTTCTACTTATTTATTTATCTATTTATTTATCTATTTATTTATTATATCTTTCTCCGTTTTCTTCCTCTGTTTAGACGAACTTTCCTACCTTTTCGGACAAAACCTTTTGTAACTTTCGTCTTGTCTTTGTCCTTATATGTCTTTAATTGATATTAGCCCTTGTGGCCAATAAAACGAATTAATTATTATTATTATTATTATTATTATTATCCAAGCAAAGTTTTCTAAATGTTTAAGCGATAATTCATATTCATATCCTGACCCCCAGTAAAATATGTAACAACATAAGATTCTTATTGTATGACTTGAACTCTGTCCTACTTCGAAAACAAAAACGTTGTTTTAACACGATACATAAGGAGCAAAGGTTGATGCCAAATTGCCAAATGATAAAGCATCGAGTACTTTATAACAGATGTTTCATGTGAATTATGGTATCTGTGTTAATAATCTATAACCTTTCATTCGTTGTCAGAAAACAGAATCTCTTCAATCTCTGATGAAAGTACTTTAGTTAAGCTTTGTTTCTTCCGTTTTCTGTTGATGATGATTTTCCTTTACTTTTAAATGATTTGTGTGTGTCCCCCCCCCCACACACACACACATATATATATATGACAAAAGACAAAAGGTGGATAAGTACTATATACGATATTAAATTATCTTGCTTCCCAAACACATAGTTCCAGGTTTAGTCCCACTGCGTGGAACCTTGAACAAGTGCCTTTTACTATAGCCTCAGGCCGACCAAAGGCCCGTGAGTGGATTTGGTAGACGGAAACTGAAAGAAGCCCGTCGTACATATATATATATATATGAACTTACCATGGACAAGGCTGTGTGGTGTTCGATGATGAATAAATAAAAAATACATATTAAGTACAGGACATCACTAACAAGTGAGAAATACGTAAGCACACGAGAAACAAGTACAGGACAAAATACCAAAGGGAGATAACTCGCTCATCAGCTGTCGACTGTTTTACTGACCCATTCTGTACTTTTAACGACAAGAAAGGAAAACTTCGTAAGATAGCAGCATCCAGAAATTTTAGAAATATAAAATTTGTGGAGAGTTAGGGTCTCGAACGAACAAACAACAACAGAGTGGACGTACAAAGTAAACAATCGACGAAGACAAACATTAAGGGCCATTTGGCCAAGACGAATTGTAATGGGTAACGCCCGGAAGAAATTCCTAAAGGAGATAGAATAAATAGAATGGAAGTAAATATAGAAGAGAAAAAATGTCGGTACATATATACCGGGCGTATCAGCAAAACTGTCCAAATATGAGATTCAGCTTCGAACCTGTGTATCTCAGGAATGCTTAAAGATAACTTAATAGGATTATCAGAGGTTTTTTAACGCTATTGGGCTCTACTTTGCGCAAGAAAAATGTTGATTATTCTCCAAACTCACCAGAAGAATCGTGGTGAAGTTGATCATGGGCGAAAATGACATTTTCATAAATAATTAACCATAGCCCATGACTGAGAGCTCATTAAGGATTGGAATAAAGTTTGAATTGAAGCTTAAAGTTTTATATCATAGTGCAAAAGACCATCCTGATTGAAATCCTACGTGTTAGGCACCAAGAGTTGCTCCTCTTTCGGGAATGACTTCCTCAACCCTCTTCCTGACTGCAGCACAAACTTTCTTAATGAATTTCTCATCAGTGTCCTCTTCCTACGTCCTACGGATGGAGTTTTTGAGGGTTTGTAGATTACTGTGGTGTTTCTCACAAGCTTTTCTGACCAGTTCATTCCAGATGCTAAAGTCTAAAGGGTTGAAATCAAATGATGAAGGAGACCAAGTGTTCTTATCCAGAAATCTATTTCCAAACTCATCTCTGAGAAATTTTTGAGCCACTGCACTTGTGTGACAAGGAGCTCTATCTTGAAGTCCTTAGCAATCTGTTGGGGTTTTCCTCATTTTTATTTATTTATTGTTTTTACCAAATAAACAGACGCACTATATATATGTTCTTCACTCGTTTCTTACTGTTCTTATTTCTTTTTTATTATTTTAGCTCATGTCCATTATCCGGAAATCTTTCGTCACACATCTGTGACATCTTCTGTGACACTTTTCGTTTTCATGTGTGCTCTTGCTCCAATTACTCCATTCTGTTCTTCTAATGTGTGCATCCTTATGAGCGCACGCGTTTGCGTCTGTGTTTGTATGCGTGCATGTGTGCGTGTGCGTGTGCGTGTGTGTGTGCTTGTGTGTGTGTGTGTGTGTGTGTGTGTGTGTGTGTGTGTGTGTGTGTGTGTGTGTGTGTGTGTGTGTGCTTGTGTGTGTGTCACTGTTCTTAGCAGTAGTATGGCGTTCCCCTCAGCCCCATCCTCTCACCCCATTGTGCTGCTGCTGTCATAAGACCCGAAAATTTGGTACAGTTCCTGTATCTCTCTGTATTTGTGTGTTCGCCCATGGTGTTGCTATCGTGGTTGTTGTTGTTATTGCCATCGTTGTCGCCGCCACTGTTGCTGTCGTTGTTATTCGTGTTGTTGATATTGTTGGGACCGTCTGTGAAATTTCTTGTGTGTGTGTGTGTATGGGTTCGCTTCGTATGTTGTTTATATCCATGCTCTTTTAATGAATTCATTTATTTGTTATTTATATTTTATCTATCCCTATTTCTTATATTTATCACAAGTATGTGACAAATATATTTATCTATTTATATATTTATTAATTATTATTTTTAAGTTTTTATTTTTATATATCTATCTCTATTTTTATACGTATCACAGGTAAGTGCATATATGTCTATTTTGTGTGTATTACCTCGTGTGTGTCTGTGTATTATTTCCGATTTTTTCCTCTCTCTTCTCTTCCCTCCTGTCTTTAGTCATGTGGTGTGGTGGTAGGTGTTACTGTTCTATTCGTGTTTTCTATTGAGGCTCGATCTGTCTGCTGTTATATGTGTATCCTCTGTGATCTGTCTAAGTGTCCTGTCAGTTCTATTCGTCGATAATACTTTAACCTCTATGCTATTAATCGAGCCTCCATGTTCTTCCGGATCATGTTGGTAGAGCACTGATGAGCTTTTCTCTTCTTTGAGCTCTCGCCAATGCCACTTATACGCTCTCCTATGCTGCGTGCAGTCTCTCCAATGTAGGTAGTTGTCATGCTTCTGCACCGTCCCTCAGTACATCATTAGCTATACACTACATTCCTAACCTCACAGTTAACCCGTGGGTTCATCCTACATGCAACACAATTGTACGCCGCACAAGGGGACTTATCAAAGGGACAGGTACTACAGATCAGGGATTTTAAAGGGGCCCCAGACCTTTCTACTACTTTAATCCGTAGATTAGCCTTACTTAATGTCTTTCTAAAAAGGCTAGTTCGCCGCTAGGGGGTAGCATCGACGAACATAACGCTCTGGTATTTTTGCTGTCATGCCAGGTATTATTCTTTTATCTGTTTTAGTCATTTGAATGCGGTCATTTTGGAGCACCATATACAGTAGGATTAAATTATATTCATAATAATACTTTGAATGTGGCTCACGAGAAACGGTAAAAGTAATTACCCGATCAACGACGGGTATTACTGCTAGTATATATATATATATATATATATATATATATATATATATATATATATATATATATATATAGATATAGATATAGATATATATTATATATATATATATATATATATATCAGGTCATCCCATAAGTTCTGTCCGAATTTTGAATAAAGAAAAACAAGTGCTCAAATGTTATATTTAATTGAAATTTAATCATCAATGTACTTTCCCTGATTATCTATGACTTCCTTCCATCTATTTACAAGCTTTTTAATCCCATCAATGTAAAACTCCTTTGATTCCAAAGCGAAGAACTCTGAAATGTCAGTTTCGATCTCCTCCTGGCTTGCGAAAGTTATGTACCCCAAATGATTCTGTAAACTACGAAACAAATGGTAGTCTGAAGGAGCAAGGTCGGAAGAATAAGGTGGATGAGGAATTTTTTCCCAACCAAGCTCTTCGATCTTCTGTGATGTGATCTTTGCAGTGTGGTGCCGAGCATTGTCCTGATGAAACATCACTCCTTTTCGATTCACTAAAGCGGGTCTTTTTTTCTTCAAAGCTTGGTTCAAACGCTCTAATTGCTGACAGTAGACTTGAATATTGATTTTTGCATTAGGCGGTAACAATTCAAAGTGAATTACTCCTTTGCAATCCCACCAGATAGGGAGAAGAACCTTTTTTCCATGAAGTTCCCTTTTCGGTTGTGGTTGAGCTTCTTCCCTTTTACCAAGCCACTGTTTACGATGTTTAACATTTCGATAGAAGATCGATTTTTCGTCACCAGTCACAAGTCTATCCAAAAAGTGTGAAATGAGTTCGCGAGAATAGAGAGAAGAACAGATGTCAACGCGGGATTTGCGGTTGCTTTCGGACAATTTATGAGGCACCCATTTTCCAAGTTAAGAAACCTTTCCAAGTTGTTGAAGATGACGATGAACAGTTATATGGTTTGAACTAAGCTTTATTGCCAATTCTTCAACTAATAATGCAGGATTTTCTTCAAGTAATGCCCCAAGGAGCTTATTATCAAACTCAACTGGACGTCTTGTTCCATCTTCACCTTCAAGGCAGAAATCTCCACTTCTGAATTTTGCAAACTATCTTCTGCAAGTTCTTTCATGTGTGTGTGCGTGTGTATCCCCAGTATGGCCGCAGTCTAATGACAGAAAAAAATAAAAGAATAAAAGCATATGTATATGTATGTATATATATATATATATATATATATATATATATATATATATATATATATATATATATATATATATATATATACGTATATATATATATATATGTGTGTGTGCGTGTGTGTGTGAATGTGTGTATATGTATGCGTGTGTGTGTGTGTGTGTGTGTGCGTGCATACGCACACACACACACACACATTCACACACACTCACGCACACACGCGTGCGCGCACGCACACATACATGCATACTCACTTATACGTAAACTCTCTATATATCCTTTTTATATGTATATGATATGTAATATAATTCACAATTGACACCACGAAAAATGAAAGATACAATTTGAGATTTAAAAATAACAAATAGGCGGAACTCACACACAATATCTTTTCATTTCCAGGCTCTGATTTTATCTCAAAGAGCATGCCAATCCTCACTTCTAATTAAGTGCTAAATGTTTATTTGTTATTTAACTCTAGTATTTAATTTCGAAAACTATCCAACACGAACGTCTCTTAACAAGGATAGGTTATTCCACTAATGTCAAACATGATATGCAGATACGTATGTATGTGTGTCTGTGTGTGTGCATCCGTGTGCGTGTTAGTGTATGAATCTGTGTGTGCATGCGTGTGTGTGTGTATGTGCGCGTTAGTGTATAAATGTGTGTGTGTATGTGTGTGTGCGTGTGTGTATACATATATATATAAATATATATTATGTAACACATGTATGTATATGAATTATATATGAATTGTTTATATAAATTTATATGTGGCTATGTGGTAAGTAGCTTACTTACCAACAACATGGTTCTGGGTTCAGCACCACTGTGTGGCACCTTGGGCAAGTGTCTTCTACAATAGCCTCGGGTCGACCAAAGCTTTATGAGTGGATTTGGTAGACAGAAACTGAAAGAAGCCCGTCGTATATATGGCGAGCTGGCAGAAACGTTAGCACGCCGGGCGAAGTGCTTAGCGGTATTTCGTCTGTCGTTACGTTCTGAGTTCAAATTCCGCCGAGGTCGACTTTGCTTTTCATCCTTTCGGGGTCGATAAATTAAGTACCAGTTGCGCACTGGGGTCGATGTAATCGACTTAATCCCTTTGTCCGTCCTTGTTTGTTCCCTCTATGTTTAGCCCCTTGTGGGCAATAAAGAAATAAGAAACTGAAAGAAGCCCGTCGTATATATGTATATATATGTATGTGTGTGTGTGTATATGTTTGTGTGTCTGTGTTTGTCCCTCCAGCTTCGCTTGACAACTGATGCTGGTGTGTTTACATCACCGTAACTTAGCGGTTCGGCAAAAGAGACCGATACAATAAGTACTAGACTTGCAAAAAATAAGTCCTGGGGTCGATTTGCTCGACTAAAGGCGGTGGTCCAGCATGGCTGCAGTCAAATGGCTGAAACAAGTAAAAGAGTAAAAGAGTAAAGAGTACATATATATATATATATAATACAAAGAATATATATACATGTATACACACATATATGTACATACTTACATCTACATGTGTATATACATGCATATCAGGGTACAGGACGTTAGAACAATAAACTACAGACAACGGAACGAACACATAGGAAAACGGAAAGTCCCTTGGAATATCCCTTCATCAGCTGTCTCTATTCTATCTAGACGTTTCGAAGATATATATATATATATATGTATATGTGTGTGTGTGTGTGTGTGTGTGTGTGTGTGTGTGTGTATTTGCGTGTGCATACTAGCACATATAAATGTTTCAGTATATACACACACATACACATCACATATATACATACATTTACACACACGCATATACTTATATACACATACATAACATACATACACATACATATATTACATTCAAACATACATACGTACGTTCGTGCTTACATGTGCGCGTGCTAGTATGTGTGTATGCACTATGTATTATATCCTTATGGATAAAAAATACGCTGCAACAGTGTAATAATATAATCGAAACAAACGGCGGTAACCACACGTAATGTAACAATAATCTTTTAAGAACGAACAATCCACCACGTTAAATCGAACTGTGAACTTTGAATTATCAATACAAAGAACTATGGAACTAGCACGTCACTTACTCAGCTAGTATTTATATGTAGTGGTCCAGTCCATTCTCGACAGGGGGCGTCGAACTCTCGTACAACAGTATGTATATATTTATGACTAAACGTATGCATGCTAAAATCCGGAGCGTTTAGTCTCATTACTGAACTTTCCGCCACCAATCACTTTACTTCTGTCCAATGATTGCTTCTGCCTATGAAACACAGATAAGGGCGGAAACACAGGTTGAGGCAGATGGAAAGGAAAGACTTACTATGTAAGTACAAGGCCTGGTTCTTTCATCAGTAGCTTGCTGTCGAGGGGTGAGTAAATACCTTGTAGATGACTTTAAAATGCACTAAGTTTCACGTCATTAGGGCTGTACATCAGGTTTGTGTTCTAGCTACTTCTCTCTTCAGTGGCCGAAGTGTTCAAGGCAGTGAAGTGCAGGGTTATAATGACGTATAGAGACTCCACAGAGATTCAGGCATAACCTGCATAACCACAAGATCAGTGTGGTGTGAAAGTAGTGACAAAGGTAGAAAGCAGTCTAAGTTTGAAGGACATCATCATCTGGAACTCGTGAAGTGGAAGACAAGGGCTCGAAATGGGGTAAAAGCAAATCAAAGACAGAGAAGGGATCTTTTTTAAAACGGGGGCCACAGTATTTTCTTAACGAAACACTTTGAAACTTGGAACACTGGTAGAATGTGTCATATAAAACATCTTTTTTTTCTTAGTCTTCTTAAAAAAAAAAAAAGAAATCCCTAAGTTATTCCATGTTAAAGTTGTCGTATTTCTGTAATTTCAACCAATCACTGACGTCCATTCAGCCGATATACATTAAGTGCCGACTACATAAACAAACGATTCTGAAACAATTCTATCGGTGATAAAATTATTATTTCCTTGTCAAAAAATGGCTGAAGCATATTGGTAGTAGCTAATAAACCTTTCTATTATAGGCTAACCGTAACCCTAACCCTAGGGTTAGGGTTAGGGTTAAACAGCAAATTTAAAAAGAAAAAAGCAAATAAAACGAAGAAGAAAAAAAGAAAATGAAAAAAGCAAATTTAAAATGAAAAAAGCAAATAAAACGAAGCAAAAAAAAAAGAAAATGAAAAAAGCAAATTTAAAATGAAAAAAAGCAAATTTAACGAAGGAAAACGAACACACGTGTTATGGAGATTAAATACGCTTTACACCGCTTAATCAGCCAAAGGAGTAAATATAAACAACTGAATACTTGTCAGTGATTGGTTGAAATTATCGAAATAAGACAATTTTTTACATGAAATAAATTCGAATACAAAAATATTTTTCTGTTCTATAACACAAAATAGATAAGTATACGAAGTTTGAAAGTCTTTCGGTACCAAAAACACTACGTAAAACATTACTGAAAACTGTGGCCCCCGTTTTAAAATAGATCCCAGAGAAGTGCTGAAGTCAGAACTGGAGAAGGAAGGGTAAAGGCCTAGTAGTGTAGAATTTGGTTCTTCAGGAGCCTGGGCAAAGTGGGATCTTAAAATGTGATAGATCACATGGCCCAACTTTGGAGACAAAACCCTTCTGCATCTCATTTTTGGTCTGACTAGTGTTCAATACTCACCCAAAACCAACAAACTTGCAAAAGATGGTGAATGAGAGAAAAACCACTGCGCAGATTATGTGGGATAAATGTACGTTGGCGCACAAGACTGCACTTAGCTTGGGAAGATATAGAAGGCATCGTGACAAGGTTTTTAAAGCAAGTAAGACAAGGGCTATGTGTAGCACACGTGAGATTAACCCTAGTCGTTCACTTCATCAAGGAGTTGAAGTCAATATCATCCAAAAAGATTTGAAAAAGCCAATTGTTAGCGACTCTATCATAGATGAAGTCGGAACTGAAAAGGAAACTTAACTTTCTGTAATTTGTCCGAACCTAAGAAAAGTTAGTCATGTGGTCTGATGAGGTGAAGGTAATGATTCGGACTGAACTGGCGAATGCAAGGAGTCTTTAAAGAGGAAGCTACTAAATTCCAGGGCTTTATCCAATGGTGTGGGGATAAAAAGTTGCAGGTTCGTCTATCTCCATTTGAGGTTAATCGCAGGGACTTCCGGCGTAATTTGTATGGAAGATGCCTATAATTCTGGAAAAAAAGTAGGGCAAGAAAAAAAACATGCAATAGAAAAAACACACCTTATGCGCTCCGGAACAAGTGGGAGGAATTGAGATAGAAACCAGGGATAGACTGGTAACGACCGACCATCACTGTTGACCCACCATCTGGAAAGAAGTCTGTCGTATATGTGCGTGTGGTATGCGCCTTCGTGTTTGTCCCTCACCACCGCTTGGCAACCGGTGTTGGTTTGTTTACGTCGTCGTAACAGCGATTTTACAATAGAGATTGTTAGAGTAAGTGCCAAGCTTAAAAATGATAAGTAATGGGGTCGATTTGGTCAATTAAAATTTTCAAGGGTGTACCCCAGCCTGGCCACAGTCTAATGACTGAAACAAGCAAAAGATAAAAGAAATACACATATATGTATGGATATATGTATATATGCATGTATATATATATATATATATATATATATATATATATGTATGTATGTGTGTGTGTGTGTGTGTGTGTGTGTGTGTACATATGTATTTATATATGTATGTATATATGTATATATGTATGTATATATGTATGTATATATATATATGTATGTGTATATATATATATATATATATATATATATATATATATATATATATATATATATATATATATATATATATATATATATGTATGTATGTATATATGTATATATATATATATATATAAAGTATGGGGGTTTAGTTCACTGGTGATCTAAACGATTAGGTACGGGCGAAATGTTAAGCGGTATTTCGTCCTTCCTAATGTTCTGTGGTGAAAGAGGTTGTCTGGTGGACAAGGCTGAGAGGAATGAGGACACAGACATTCCTCTTTGGTAAAGCTTTCATCGACTTTTTCAAGCTTCACTTGAAAAAGAAAGAGAGGGTAGAGAGGGAGGTGCTGTCCCCGAGTGAATTTATCAAAAGGTGGATGAAAGTTGTGAAAATTGCAAGAGGGTGCCGCTGTGAATGTAGGCCTATGAGTCGGAGGAAAGAAGTTGGAGGGGTCACTTATTCTTGGTTTCTCAGGGAGATCTTGGATGGTGGGGTTCCTCGATTATCCTTGGAAGTCCTCCTGTATCAGGAGGACCCTGTCACTGTCATTTTCCCCATTTTTGTTTATAATGTCCTAAACTATGTATACTTCCCTACTCTTAATATATACCGTGTATTTTTTTCCTTTTTATATATATATAAACCCCAACACTTTATGTCTGTCTTTGTACTGTCCCCCTCATCCTTTGCCCTGTTGGCAAATAAAAGAAATTATTATTATCATTGAGTGAGAGAGCAGTGCATGCCATCAAAGTGACACTGGGGTAAAATATACGAAGCCCAGTATAACCATCATGACTACCTGCCTGATAAGGGTACACCAGGCACATGCATTACAACCATATGTGCGCGACATGGTGATCTCATATCAAAATAAACAGCGCATGACCTTGCAGGTGGGGTCCAGTCAGAATTTTCTTCAGGTTGAATAGCCCATCCTGCTCAAAAGGTCCTTGAATAAGGGTTGTTTAAGGATGTTGAACTAAACACCTATGTTTTTCAAAGGTAAATTATCTAAACCCCAAAGAATTCCTCTCAATACATGGCTATGATGCTCCCCCACTACTTCTGCTCGTGATCAGAGATTCACATGTCGTCAACCACTAAGGGACATGCTCAACTGGTTAAGGTCAAGCAACTGACAAGCAAATCTATGGTATTGAGCAGAATAATTGCTGTAGCCCATCTTTTATACCAAGACAAAATAATGTACATGATAACACTTCCAATTAGTTAAGATCAGAAGCCACGAGAGCCACTGCATTAGGGTATTTATTATTATTATTATTATTATTATTATTATTATTATCAATATTTATTAAATGTCGTACTACGACCTTGTAATTATCATTAAAGAAGACTTTTCTCAAATACTTGTTAAGGAAACAGAGGAATAACCTGTCTTTTGTCTTCTGTTATTGTGTTTGTTATTCATAAATTGGAATCAATCTTATCGTTAATGATAAAAACATATTTTTGGAAAATTTACATGTCACTAGTTTCAAGAATAAAACGCATACGTTGTAAAAATAGAACGTATTTTTAGAAACTGATATCAGCAAAATATTTTAAAACATTTTACGTAGATATGCATATGAGGGTGGACCGAAAAGTACATAGACTGTCTATGAAGGAGTGATACTAGAGGTGTGGGATCTTTTTTAAAACGGGGGCCACATTTTTCATTAACGAAACACTTTGAAACTTGGAACACTGGTAGAATGTGTCATATAAAACATCTTTTTCTCTTAGTCTTCTTTAAAAAAAAAGAAATCCATAAATTATTCCATGTTAAAGTTGTCGTATTTCTGTAATTTCAACCAATCACTGACGTCCATTCAGCCGATATACATTAAGTGCCGACTACATAAACAAACGATTCTGAAACAATTAATCCTAACCCTAACCCTAACTCTAACCCTAACCCTAGGGTTAGGGTTAGGGTTAGGGTTAGGGTTAAAGCAAATTTAAAATGAAAAAAGCAAATAAAACGAAGAATCGTTTGTTTATGTAGTCGGCACTTAATGTATATCGACTGAATGGACGTCAGTGATTGGTTGAAATTATCGAAATAAGACAATTTTTTACATGAAATAAATTCGAATACAAAAATATTTTTCTGTTCTATAACACAAAATAGATAAGTATACGAAGTTTGAAAGTCTTTCCGTACCAAAAACACTACGTAAAACATTAATGAAAAATGTGGCCCCCCGTTTTAAAAAAGATCCGAGGTGTGAAATCTTGCATGTATTAATTTCAACACTTCTTATTAATAACTGTATTGTTTCTTTCCAGATATACTGATATCTGACTGTTCAAAGAGGACTTCGGAAGTAACTAGTAGTGACTTCTCTTGAAAATCGACAAAATTTGGCATCGTCGTGTTATCAAGTACCTGCAGAAAAAGAGTTGAGTTTCTAACGACATTCATGCTAACATCGTTGCATCGTTAGAGGATGAGGCACCAGCTTTGTCAACCGAGCAAGTTTAGGTAGCTTTCTTTAAAAAAGGAGGGGAAGACGTCCTGCAACTGTCACCGTCAAGGAAAACATTGGCCGTGTTCATCACATGCTGATGGATGACAGGCGATTGATTACAAATCATATAGCCAATGCTATTAGCATATTCAGTGAGAGAGTTGTAAATATTGTGTACAATGAACTTGGCGCTCAATGGGTGACACATCTGACACCTGATCAAAAGCGCACCAGGTTGATCACATCACGGGAGAATCTGACATTGTCTGAGACAGATCCAGCTGGTTTCTCTAGCCCAAAGTGATGAAGCCAACACTCATCCTGGCTCACGAAACCCAGGATGAGTGTTGGCTTCATCACTTTGAGCCAGTTTTGTGGGATGACTTTTTTGACCAACAGGATGAAAGCTTCGGATCTTTATGATTTGACGGGCAACACTTGTTTTCTTTACGAAACACTTTCAAACTTGGGATACTGGTAGAATGTATCATATAAAACATCTTTTTCTCTTAGCCTTCTTAACAAAAATTACTTCTTAATAAGTTATTTCATGTTAAAGTTGTCGTATTTCTGTAATTTCAACTAATCACTGACGTCTATTCAGCTGAATACAGTTAGTGCTGTTCGGTGTCAAGTGTATTATTCCCTGTTTAATTATATCATTATTCCCTAGTAAGGGTTTAGGGTTTTAGGGTTAGGGTTCGGGTTTTAGGGTTAGGGTTTTAGGGTTAGGGTTGGGGTTAGGGTTAGGGTTATGGTTATGAGTTATAGGGTTAAGGTTAAGGTTATGGCAAAAATAATCATAACCCTAACCGTAATCCTAAAACTAACCCTAACTCTAAAACCCGAACCCTAACCCTAAAACCCTAAAGCTAAAACCAGTACAAACGCACGAACGATGTCATAAATAACAGTGACAAACGAAATATATACCGCTGATAGTTGTTGTTGACAACGGATAGTTTTTGTTGACAAACAACGGCACTAATTTTATTCAAGGGAAAACATCCCGTAACACCTTTGTTTACATTCCACGGCGTAATTGTTTTCACCTCAATAGACGTCAGTGATTGGTTGAAATTACCGAAATACGACAATTTTTTACATGAAATAACTTCGAATACAAAATTTTTTATCTGTTCTATAACACAAAATATACAAGTATTCGAAGTTTGAAAGTGTTTCGGTACCAAAAACACTACATAAAAAAATGTTGGCCGTCAAACCATAAAGATCCAAAGCTTCTTCACCAATGGGACCAAGCACTTGAACGCCGTTAGAAGACATGCACAGACGGTAAGGAGGACTGTGTTGAAAAATAAACTTCATTTGGTCACATTCCATGAGAATGTTTTGGTTAGTCTGTGAACTTTTTAAGTCGACCATTGTATTAGATGTTTTATTTCTGTATATAGACATTGCACCAGACAAGATTCAAAATAGGAACCTTTGCTCCCAACTAAGAGTGCTATACTGATGTCTAACTAAGAGTGCTATACTGATATATACTGAGGACAGCTAGAGGCCGTGAGTTCTCTAGCTGTCAAATATCAGTCTCGCTCCCACAAAAAATGATAATATTCCTTCCTACTATAGGCATAAAACCTGAAATTTTTTACTCGGTGTGGTTAGTCGATTACATTGTCTCCAGTTCTCAACTGGTACTTATTTTATCGATGAACGGTATAGTCGACCACGGTGGAATTTGAACTCAGAACGTAAAGCCAGAAGAAATGCCGCTAAGCATTTTTTACGACGTACTAACGATTCAGCCAGCTCACCGCCTCAGTAATAATAATAATAATCCTTTCTACTATAGACACAAGAACTGAAATTTTGGAGGATAGGACTAGTCGATTACATCGACTCCAGTGCTCAACTGGTACTTAATTTGTCGACCCCGAAAAGATGAAAAGCAAAGCTGACTTCGGCGAAATTTGAACTCAGAACGTAAAGACGGACGAAATGCTGTTAAGCATTTTGCCCGGCGTGCTAACGATTCTGCCAGATGACTGCCCGAATAGTAGTAGTAGTAGTAGTAGCAGTAGTAGTAGTAGTAGTAGTAGTAGTAGTAGTAGTAGTAGTGCTAGGGTTAGAGTTTTAGGGTCAGGGTTAGGGTTTTAGGGTTAGGGTTAGGGTTAGTGTTTAGGGTTAGAGTTAGTGTTTAGGGTTAGGGTTAGGGTTAGGGTTACGGTTAGGGATGGAATTTCTTAGCCCAAACCCTAAAACCCTAACCCTAACCCTAACCCTAACACCCTAGTGAAGATCGTGCGGGTGTTAATCTGAAAAATTACGGAAATGAGAACCAAATAAACAACCATTGAATTGCATCCGCTTGTAAGCCTCTTCTACTTCGAGTTCCAGAATCCTAAGACTACAAAAAATAATTGTAATGGGAGAAGGAGATACTCCACAAGTATCAGGAACCTTCTAGTCCCATTATATGTCCATATAAATATAAATACGTTTCATTTTGTAGGACTTTCTTTTTCATTTAACATGTTTTTTTGATGAGCTTGTTATAAACCTTCGGAAGAGATTGGTGCACTGTTGACGACTTCGTGATATAAATGGATTAACAACATCTCGAGCGTTCGTCTCCTTTTTATATTTTTATATTTTCTACTAAATAAGTCTTACTATCCCGGGATTATTTCCTGGGACACTTAAACAACTTTTAGCTACATTGTAATTGTTCCCTTGGGTTTCTCTTTTATATATATATGTGTGTGTGTGTGTGTGTGTGTGTGTGTGTGTGTGTGTGTGTGTGTGTGTGTGTGTGAGTGTGTGTGTGTGTATGTGTGTGTGTGTGTGTGTACACTTTGTCCATTCATGGGCACATGATTCCTTTTTAAATCAAAGTGGGACGTAGCAAAAGCAAAAAGGGGGCGGGGTGATACATTACTTTAAAAAGCATCTTAAATGTCATTGGAACTAAAACAGGAAACATTTGATAATCTTCTAAGCTTAGCGTTTTATAGCACGTGATTTTCAAATTACTTCATATAGAAGAATGAAACAGGACCTTGTGTCTTTGATTAGGCTGAAGTACGTAATTTTAAACCAAAGAAAATAGGATGTTGTGACATTTATGCGCTTTTTTATTTATTCATTTTTTTTTCTATCTATGAAACTTGATACTTTTACATTCTTTGTGTCTCTCAATCACGAGTTTCATCCCCATCTTTTTATTTAATTACTGAAGTGACTTTTATTTCAGAGCAATTAAAGTAAACTCTGTCTCTGTCCTGTCATATATATATATATATATATATATATATATATATATATATATATATATATATACTAGCAGAAATACCCGGCGTTGCCCGGGTTAAAGAGAATAATGAAATCTAAAAACGCCGTCTAGACTACGCATCATCTTTATATATAGAGATGTATATACACACACGCACCCAAACACACGTATATATATGTATATCAATATAAATATATGAAAGTCAATGAAGTTTCGTAAAAGAAGGTGATCATGTACATACTTTCTTGCTGTTGTGATTATAACACCTCATTGTAAACTATGTTCCTTGTTTTCCCTTGTGGAGCATATACAAATAGGTTTTTTGTTGCAGCCCACTCTTGAGCAGCCAACATACAGTTGTCCATGTGAGAAGCAGGGCTCTTCCAAGAGAAGACCAGCTACAGACAGTGTTTGACCCTGATATTTGACTGTGGCCATGCTGGGGCACCGCCTTTAGTCGAATCAAATCGACCCCAGGACTTATTCTTTGTAAGCCTAGTACTTATTCTATCGGTCTCTTTTGCCGAACCGCTAAGTTACGGGGACCTAAACGCACCAGCATCGGTTGTCAAGCGATGTTGGGGGAGACAAACACAGACACAAACATATACACACGCATACACACACACACACACACACACACACACACACACACATATATATATATATATATATATATATGCATACATATATACGACGGGCTTCTTTCAGTTTCCGTCTACCAAACCCACTCACAAGGCGTTGGTCGGCCCGAGACTATAGTAGAAGACACTTGCCCAAGGTGCCACGCAGTGGGACTGAACCCGAAACCATGTGGTTGGTAAGCAAGCTACTTACCACGCAGCCACTCCTGATCTGTATGTATGTATGTATGTATGTATGTATGTATGTATGTATATGCCACAGGCGTGATTGTGTGGTTAAGAAGTTTGATTCCGAGTCCAGTTGCACTGCGTGACATCTTGGCTAAGTGTCTTCTCAAATAGTTTCGGGCCGACCAAAGCCTTGTGAGTTGATTTACTAGACGGAAGCTGAAAGAAGATCGTCGTGTGTGCGTGTATGTTGTGCGCGCGCGCATGTAACAAATCCACTTATATATATGGGGTGCACAATGAGGAGTTTTTATTGCATTTTTGACTCTGAGAAAAAAAAATTTTTTTCAAATGTTCACTACTTTACAAAAACTATATCAGCTGAGCAACCTTCTCTAAATGCATTGAAAACATTATAACATAATCTGAACACTATTTCAGAAAATTATCACCGTTCTCTATGTGAATATGAAAGACAAATTTAGATAAGGCAAAATAACTCAACAAAGATATGGTAAAAATTGCCTCTTCATTTCTCTAGAATTACATTTGTAAACAGACTCGTTCATATCAATATCTATCCTTAGACATCAGGAGGATTAGAAATGCAGAAAAACTTTTAAAATATCCAGGTCAAATGAAAGAGGGTCATGGAAAAATGTCACATTATATGAAATTAACGAAACTCAACTAAATAAAATGAAAAAAATTCAGCATAAAATATTCTCTTAGAGCGGCTCCCTTCCCGATATATTTACGCATCATGTAAATATATCAAGTAACACAAGATAATGTAAATTTGCCGCTTCATTTCTCCAGAAAACAGACTCATACACATCAATATCCATCCCTAGACATATATGTATTGGGTGGGAGATAAAATTAGTAACTGGGGTAAAATGAATCATTTCTGTTTTCTCGTTATTTTCTCCCTACCTGTTTGAAATCATTACATTGCAAGTATTGAATCATCATTTTGTACTGTTGCATCATCTTTAGGAATGAAAATCGGTCAGCATAGTTGTTGTTGGAGTTGAGAGAGTGTAAAACATAGTGTAAAACTGGTACTTTTATTTTCAAGAAACTTTTTCTTCAACTTTGACTCAATTGTAATTGAGGTTGTTAATAAAATTTCGGGATAATTTTTGCTGTTTAACAATCAATATGTTGAAAAAGAGTGGAGGCGCAATGGCCCAGTGGTTAGGGCAGCGGACTCGCGGTCATAGGATCGCGGTTTCGATTCCCAGACCGGGCGTTGTGAGTGTTTATTGAGCGAAAGCACCTGAAGCTCCACAAGGCTCCGGCAGGGGATGGTGGCGAACCCTGCTGTACTCTTTCACCACAACTTTCTCCCTGTTTCTGTTGTGCCTGTAATTCAAAGGGTCAGCCTTGTCACACTGTGTCACGCTGAATATCCCCGAGAACTACATTAAAGGTACACGTGTCTGTGGAGTGCTCAGCCACTTGCACGTTAATTTCACGAGTAGGCTGTTCCGTCGATCGGATCAACAGGAACCTTCGACGTCATAAGCGACGGAGTGCCATCCTCATGTTAAAAAGAAAAGTTATTGAAATTAGTCGTTACTGATTTTACCCCATTTTAAATATCGTATTTTGAAACTTAAAAATGATCAAATCAGACAATAGTGTGGGAAAAAATTGATTTGGAATCCAACAGAGAAAAGAATATTGACTATTAAACAGCAAAAATTATCTTGAAATTTTATTAATAATCTCAATTACAATTGAGTGGAAGTTGAAGAAAAAATTTCTTGAAAATAAAAATACCAGTTTTACAATATGTTTTACATTCTCTCAACTTCAACAACAACTATGCTGGCCGATTTTCATTCCTAAAGATGATGCAACAGTACAAAATGATGATTCAATACTTGGAATAGCTACCTACCACACTGGTAGGTAGAAAAGGCATAGGTAGAAACTCTATAAGATGTACCCAATGTAAGCTATGGACACATAAGAGGTGCAGCAATATCAAAGGAAAGCTAATTGGGAAGATAGTTTTTGGTATGTGGCAAATGCTCAGGTGCTATAAACACTGAAAATGTGTAGAGAACAATTTCTGCCACATTCCAGGGAGAAAAACTAGAAGTAGTTGATAGCTTCCGTTACCTAGGGGACCAAGTCAGTAGCTGAGGTGGATGCTCTGAAAGTGTAGCTGCTAGAATAAGAATAGCCTAGGCAAAGTTCCGAGAGTTCCTACCTCTGCTGGTGAAAAAGGGTCTTTCACTCAGAGTAAAAGGTAGACTGTACGACGCAGGTATACGAACAGCCATGCTACATGGCAGTGAAACATGGGCCGTGATTGCTGAGGACATGCGTAAGCTTGCAAGGAACGAAGCCAGTATGCTCCGCTGGATGTGTAATGTCAGTGTGCATACACGACAGAAGTAAGCGCCCTGAGAGAAAAGTTTGATTTTAGAAGCATCAGATGTGATGTGCAAGAGAGACGACTGCGCTGGTATGGACATGTGTTGCAAATGAATGAGAACAGCTGTGTGAAAAAGTGTCCCCTAGCAGTCAAGAGAACTTGTGGAAGAGGGAGATCCAAGAAGACCTGGAATGAGGTGCTGAAGCACGATCTTCAATCATGGGGCCTTTCTGAGGCAATGACTAGTGACCGAGACCTTTGGAGATATGCTGTGCTTGAGAAGACCCGACAAGCCAAGTGAGGCCATAACTCGTGGTTTATGCCAGTGGGTGTAACCAGCCCACTTATGAATATGCCTCATTCATTGGACAATAAATTTTGTTTGAGAAGAGCTGTTGAGACAAATGAGATCACAATCAAAATCGCTGATGTGGCCGATGACAGTGTCGCCTGATTGGTACTTGTGCTAGTGGAACGTTAAAAGCACCATCCGAGTGTGATTGTTACCAGGGCCGCTGGCTGGGTCCCATGCCGGTGGCACGTTCGAGCATGATCGTTTGCAGAGTCTCCTTACTGGCACATGTGTCAGTGGAACGTGAGAAAACAACATTCGAGCATGTTCGTTGCCAGTGCCGCCTGACTAGCTTCCGTGCAGGTAGCACGTAAAAAACACCTTTTCAGCGTGGTCGTTGTCAGAACCACCTCACTGGCCCTCGTGCCGGTGGCACGTAAGAGCACCTACTACACTCTCGGAGTGGCTGGCATTAGGAAGGACATCCTGCTGTACAAACTTTGCCTGATCAGTTTGGAGCCTGGTGCAGCCCTCTGGCTCGACAGTTTTCAGTCCAACCGTCCAAACCATGACAGCATGATGATGATATATGTATATGTATATGTACATATACATATACATATATATATATGCATATATATATATATATATATATATATATATATATATATATATATATATATATATATATATATATATATATATACATATACATATTTATATATATATATATACATATATGTACAAATATATTTACATATATATACATACATGTATATATATATATACATATATATATATATATATATATATATATATATATATATATACATACATATATATATGTATATATATATACATACATATATATGCATACATATATATACACACACATATATATATACATGCATATATATACACATACATATATATACACTTGTATATATATATATATATATATATATATATATATATATATATATCTGTAAATAAATATATATATGCATACATATATATATGTATATATATATATATATATACATACATACATATATATACATACATATATATATGTATATATATATACATACATATATATGCATACATATATATACACACATATATATATATACATACATATATATACACATACATATATGTAGTGAAACTACCTACCGCCATTAGATACAAAACTACTATCGCCATTACATACAATCTTCTCATTTAAATATAAATAAATGCGAGCGTAGTAGAGAACCCATTCCTTGTCATCACGTGACTGATTATTATTCGAATCGGCAAATTCTTCGAACCTTTCCCGCCAGAACGCAAACTGACCAATCACGGCCCCTAATAAGGTCACGTGATAGAGTAAAATTCTGAAGCCATCTGGGAGCCCTCTTAACGCTATAAATAGATCAACTCATACCCCATAAATTTGTCTCGGTCCATTTTCTCTGAGAACTGTTCCGTGTACCACACGACAGCAGCAGCAGTTCCAGCGACCACTTCAACAGCTTCGTCCAGCCAACGATGACCACCGCCATCGCCACATCAGCAATACGAGTCTACGACTACTAACCAGCACCATCGTCATGACCAATACGATTACTACCAAGCAGCCTCTACACCACCAGCGTCAACACGACTTACTATGTACACCAAACCAAACCTCCGCGGCACATCTCTCTCTTCGATTCTGTTAGGTGACTCAGCTTCACCACGATAAATAAACAGACAAGAGTTCTTAAACAGACAAGAAATTCTCAGCCAGCGACGAACATCTGTATAACAAGAATCACGGCCCGGCATCGATGCCACGACATCACAACAAGTGATCAGCTCTGCCACACTCAGCCCCCTCACTTTCACATACAGAACTTTTCCTATAGTGTACTAAAGAACTGGTATAATTGCTCACGTGTTATTGACTCTCTTTCTATCTGCTGTAAACACTCATACACACATGTATCACTCACATACACACTTTTCTTTGTATGACGGCCTGTCTTTGATTATGTTATTATATGTCGCATTCACACTCTCACACAGACATACATCTTTAACGCCATAATAAATATCTCTGTTATTCATCTAATACGGTTGTGGTCTTTCATTACTGGTCATCTATGTTATCGTCGTATAACATTTTGTATATCATATCTGATATATATAATATTGTGTGTTCGACCGTGTGACACGTTTAAATAAAAGGAGTCCTCTGTTTTTCCATTCGTCACCATTTCTCCTTTTTTGAGTTCGCACGGTCGTCCCTTACATATATATACACTTATATATATATATATATATATATATATATATATATATATATATATATATATATCTGTAAAGATATGTGACACTTATATATATACAGTAGTCTCTTGTACCTGCGAATAATGAAACACCGTGAATAATGTACAGGGTCCATTAAAATGCCAATAAATGTCAAAGATATGACGTAAGATATATTTATTTATTTATTTATTTATTTATTTATGTGTTTTAGCCAAGTGGCTGCGGATTCTTTTATTTGTTTCAGTTATTTGACTGCAGCCATGCTGGAGCACTGTCTGTAGTCAAACAACTCAAACCCAGGACTTATTCTTTGTTAGCCTAGTACTTATTCTATGGGTCTCTTTTGTCGAACCGCCAAGTTATATATATATATTGGGTTGGCAACTAAGTTCCCACCGTTTTTTTAAATTTTGGAATCTATTTTTTCCGAAAATTCTCTTTTTGAATCATTTTGGAATCTATTTTCTTTTTTTTTTTTTTTTCTCTAGTTAATTTTAGTTAATTTTTGTTTATTTTCAGATCATTAAAATGGAATGTCAAGTTAAGAAAAACGAGCATTTTCGACACCTTTTTGCTTTTAATCAAGGTTCTATGGCCACAAAAGCTGCTCGTGACATTTGTGCTATGTATGGAGAGGGCTCCATAGCTGAAAGAACCGCTCATGATTGGTATGCCAAGTTCAAAAATGGAAATTTTGATCTCAAAGACGCGCCTCGTTCTGGCCTTCCAGTTGAATTCGATGAAGAGCAAATAAGCCAACTTTTGCACGAAAATTCTCGTCAAACGACAAGGGAACTGGCAGAGAAAGTGGAATGCTCCCACACTGCTATAGAGAAGCGTCTTCACTCGATGGGAAAGGTTCAGAAGTATAGAGCAACAAAAATCAACGAGCCACAATCTTTGCTGGTTTGCTTGATCGTCACCGCTCAACTCATGGACACAAGCAACGCTTTCTTTATCGAATCGTTACTGACGACGAAAAATGGTGCCTGTACATCAATATGAAGCAGCGTAAGGAATGGCTTAGCCCCGGTAAACAAGCGACACCGCGCGTGAAACAAGATCTTCATCCACGTAAAACGATGTTGTACGTATAGTGGGATTGGGGAGGGATTATCCATTACGAATTGCTTGAACGGAACCAAACGATCAATGCAGAACTCTATGTTCAACAGATGGAACGACTCAACACGGATATTCAAGAGAAAAGACCAAATCGGTAGCATGGAGTTCTTCTGCTGCACGACAACGCCCGCTCTCATATCGCCAATATGACCAAGGAAGTCATTCAAACGCATGGCTGGGAAGTTTTGCCACACCTGCCGTACTCTCCTGATTTGGCACCTCCGGATTTCCACCTCTTTCAAATGCTATATATATATATATATATATATATATATATAAAAGCAGGGTGTGTTTGTGTGTGCGTGAATGTAATTTGTGCATGTCCATAAATTAGCACGCATGTCGCTCCAATTTTGGGGGGATATTCGTCACGACCCTAGTTGTGTTTTCGTCAAATTAGTTTTCGTGAGGTACCCGCAGATAGCGCTAAAAATCGATTTTCACCCTTAACGTTTACCAATTTTGAAGTTTGCTAACATGAGTTAAGTTCCTTCTTAGCATAGCGAAGTGAAAAATGTGTGTGTGCGTGTGTGTGTGTGTGTGTGTGTGTGTATGATGGAGAGAGAGAAGGGATCTTTTCCTTTTGGCCGGCACATAGAAAAAATAATTTTTTGTAACTAAACACTTTCAAATTTCGTATACTGGTAGAATGTGTCATTTAAAACATCATTTACACTCGGCGTTTTTAAGAAAATTCTTTATTTTCGAAGTTATTTTGTGTTAATGTTGTCGTATTTCGGTAATTTCAACCAACCAATGACGTCTATTGAGGTGAAAACAATTACTGCTGTGGTTTGTCAACAAGCCGTTCTGGCGGTGTAAATTTATTTCGAAAATAAAGAATTTTCTTAAAAAATTAAATGAGATATTCCACCAGTATACGAAATTTGAAAGTGTTTAGTTACAAAAAATTATTTTTTCTATGTACCGGCCAAAAGGAAAAGATCCGGGAGAAGTTGTGTTGAAGTATGTGGGTGAGTGGGGGGGGAGAGAGAAAAGTTGTATGGTGATGTGTGTGTGTGTGCGAGGGAGAGAGAGAGAGAGAGAGAGAGAGAGTAAGTGACAGCGTTCACAAAAAATAAAAATGCAAAATGTTTTTTTTTTCTTAAACACGAGATATAGTCTTCAAATTTGGGATGTTTTTGAAAGACACTATATTTTATAATCAGATTATATATATTTTCTGACACAACAATTAAAATCTATTTATTTTAAATCCCTTATTTATTTCTAATCGTTCATCTTTCTCCCCCCGCTCTCACACACACATTACTTTGGGCGTGAAAGAGTTTTGTTTTTATTTTATGCCGAGGAAAAAATGTTTTGTTGAGAATCCATTTATTTAACAACAAAGAAACAAAGAGGTAGGTAACAATTTGTCAATGAATCACACAATATAAATGGGTAAAATTTCCGAGACTTCCACCACACCATACCCCGTTTCTCGGACCACAAAAAGGGTTTTGTAGCATATTAGGAGGCCAGGGTAGATGATTCCATGCAAAAAGTCCGATTTTTTTTTCTTAGTGAAAATCGTGCGAGTGTTATCTAAACATTTGCCAGGAGTTTTTCATGGTAAATTTGAGATTTGAAAAAATGTTTTCCATATTCAGCACCTGTGCCCAGCGTCGCCTTCCTGGCACTTATGCTGGTGGCACGTGTAAAGACATTCGAGTGAGATCGTTGCCAGTGCCGCTGGACTGGCTCCTGTGCAGGTGACACGTAAAATACACCTTTTTGAGCGTGGCCGTTGCCGTTGCCTTCGTTCCGGTGGCACGTAAAAGCACCCACTACACTCTGTGTGTGGTTGGCGTTAGGAAGGGCATCCAGCTGTAGAAACTCTGCCAAATTCAGATTGGAGCCTGGTGTAGCCATCTGGTTCACCAATCCTCAGTCTAATCGTCCAACCCATGCTAGCATGGAAAGCGAACGTTAAACGATGATGATGATGATATTCTTAATCGCCGTATTTTTCCACGTACATTGAAAAATAGATGGTGAAAAGATCAATAGGTGTGGGGGGTGAAATTTCGGAGGCTTCCACCACACCCAACCCCGTTTTTCGGACCACAAAAAGGGTTTTGTAGCATATTAGGAGGTCAGGGTAGTTGATTCCATGCAAAAAATCTGACTTAGTGAAAATCGTGCGAGTGTTAATCTAAAAATTTACCAACCTTTTTTCCTTTCATTTCTGTTTATGAAATTCTCTGTACGTAATTTTGCTTTCTTGGTGGTCAAGGCAAATGATGACTGGCAAAGCAACAGTGCCCTAATGCTGACAACGGATACAATGACCTGATCTACAATAATGCGCTGATTGAAATCGAGGATGCCCTGCTCAAAATGGGTGGGGCGGCGTTGAACACATTCAGTTTGCCATCATCATTGCGACAGGACATTAACATACTCCCACCAAAGTTACTTCTGGAGTTATCGTATGACGCTGATGGCCTTGCAGAGTACCTGAGAGTAAATGAACAGAAACAAAACTGTCGCCAGTGCTGTTGAAAAACAGGCGGGTGGCATTTTTTTCCTCAATGCTCCTGGATATCCAGCAAATCCTTTATAACACAATTAATACTTGCTAAGATTCATCACAAGAAACAAATTGTGCTAGCCGTTGCTTCCTCGGGAATCGCTACTATGTTATTGCTGGGAGGTAGAATAGTGCACTCGGCATTCAAGCTACCTTTACAATTGGTGAGGGTTGAGGTTCCTACTTGCAACATTGGCAAAAATTCAGAGGAAGCTGAAGTTCTTAGACAGTGCCGTCTCATTGTATGGGATGAATGCACAATGACCAATAAGGGTGCCCTTGAGGCACTGGACCGGTCACTGAAAGGTATCAGGAATTCTACAGCTTCTATGGGTGGTGTAACTCTATTGCTTTCAGGAGATTTCCGGCAAACCCTTCCTGTCATCCCTAAAGGGAGCCGGGCTGATGAAGTGCACGCATGCCTTAAGTCATCCATGTTGTGGCCCCCAAGTTAAGACCTTAAGCCTAAGCACAAACATGTGTGCGCACTTGCTTGGTGATAAGCATGTCTGCAGCATTTGCTGAAGACATTTTAGCCCTTGGAGAAGGCAAGGTCCCTAGGAATGATAGGGGCGACATATCCATCTCTGAACTGTGCAACACTGTGGACAACCCTTCTGATCTTTTGGAAACAGTGTTCCCCAATCTGGAAAGTAAAAATGCAGACATCAATTGGCTCAGTAAAAGAACCATCCTGGCCCCCCAAAACGTAGCTGTCAGTGCTATCAACGACTAACTCATAAGCCCGAATTCCAGTTGAGGAGTGCATCTACAAATCGACTGACTGGACTTCTGACCCCCAAGGCATTGTCATTTACCCTATTGAGTTTCTCAGCCCATTGGAGCCAGTAGGGCTTCCACCTCACATTTTTAGGCTAGGGGTTGGATGCCCAATTATGCTAATCAGAAACTTGCTTCTGCCTAAACAGTGCAACGGGACCCGCTTAGTACTCAAGTCCCTGACGCCCCACTTGATTGAGGCCACCATTGTTACAGGGTGTGGGAGGGGTGAAAATGTTTTCATTTCAAGGATGCAGCTTTATCCCTCGGGGGCTGTTTAACTTCCACAGATCGTAGTTCCCAGTGAGACCATGCTTCGCCATGTCCATCAACAAATCCCAAGGCGAAACACTATTGGTGGCAGGCATCCATTTGGGGTTTTCCATTCAATCAGGATAAGAAATTGATAAACCAATTCCTTATAGGATTTCCCGCTAAAATTGGCTACACTCCATTGTCAAACATAACTTTTAACAATTTTGACATATTTTGTTCAAACTTAATGCCAGCATTACTTAGGACTCATGAGATTTTAGAATGCCTTAAGTTCTCAAAAACAAAAAAAAAAACAATCGATGAGTGGAAATAATTGATAAACAACTTCCTTATGGGATTTCCCAATCAAATTGCCTGCAACCCATTTTCAGTCAAAACGTTTACCGATTTCAATGGATTTCACTCAAATTTGATGTTGGTGTCACTTATTTTGGTTTGAAATAAAGCGCTTGATCACTTAATAATCCTAACTTAATCCCGGGCAACGCCGGGCTATACTGCTAGTACACACACACACACACATACACACACACACACATACACACACACACACACACACACACATATATATATATATATATATATATATATATATATATATATGTGAAGGCGCAATGGCCCAGTGGTTAGGGCAGCGGACTCGCGGTCATAGGATCGTGGTTTTGATTCCCAGACCGGGCGTTGTGAGTGTTTATTGAGCGAAAACACCTGAAGCAGGCGTTGGTGTCGAACCCTGCTGTACTCTTCCACCACAACTTTCTATCATTCTTACTTCCTGTTTCTGTTGTGCCTGTAATTCAAAGGGTCAGCCTTGTCACACTGTGTCACTGAATATCCCCGAGAACTATGTCAAGGGTACACGTGTCTGTGGAGTGCTCAGCCACTTGCACGTTAATTTCACGAGTAGGCTGTTCCGTTGATCGGATCAACAGGAACCTTCGACGTCATAAGCGACGGAGTGCCATCCTCATGTTAAAAAGAAAAGTTATTGAAATTAGTCGTTACTGATTTTACCCCATTTTAAATATCGTATTTTGAAACTTAAAAATGATCAAATCAGACAATAGTGTGGGAAAAAATTGATTTGGAATCCAACAGAGAAAAGAATATTGACTATTAGACAGCAAAAATTATCCCGAAATTTTATTAACAATCTCAATTACAATTGAGTGG
>NC_142934.1:57747313-57832313 GCF_046866305.1 Octopus bimaculoides | reverse complement strand
ACATATATACATCCATATACCTTTGTATAATAATATGTATAATATATGACATACATATATGTATAAAGTTTATAAGCTGGAAAAACTATAATCTCTCATCAAGGTAAATATTGAACTAGGAAGGATACCCCAGATTGTTTCAATATACCCATGGGCGCGCAAGACTCCGCTGAAGTCACCGACTTAGTTGGAATTTACCTTTTACACTTACTCAAAGAAGAGTTCCCTGAATTGGAAGGTAGTCTTTACCGAGACGACGCACTATTTTTAGTTAGAAATACCTCCAGCAGAAAACTTGTGCTATGCAAAAAAGATTGCACAACTTCTTCAAAAACCAAGGACTAGCCATTGAAAAAGATTACAACTCAGTGAACTTCTTAGACGTTAACTTTAACCTTAATACATCATCTTATCAACCTTACCATAAACCTAACAACAATATCATATACATACATGCACAAAGTAACCATCCTTATGATATTATAAAAAAATCTAACCTCTAACATAGAAAGTAGAATTAACTTATCATCCAATGAGGAAATTTTTTACAAGCACCAAAACTACTATAATCTAGCACTTAAGAAGGTATGTTACAAATATCGATTTAAGTACAACAAAAACAATAACACCTATTCTAATTATTCCAGTAATTATCTAGATAAGCACAATACCGACCATATTACTGAACCCACATCAACTGGTAAATTAGAAAACCCCGACACACAATTAAATTCTCTCAGTAATAATCATCAGCAATACATTAGCAACAGATACAAATCCTACAACAACAATAAACATCATAATAATAAACTCTATAAATATGAGCACAATAACCGTAATCTCACTAATAGAATGAATAACACAAATTTTACCAACCCACAAATCACCAAATACACTGTTAATAATGTAATTAACCCCAAGGATACGGACAATAAATGCCGAAAACAAATAGCTATAGATAGAAATAATAACATGAAATCTACACACTTAAAAAATCAAATTTATCCAACTACATCTCATCCTTCTAATAATTCACATAACTGCATAAATCATATTAAAAAAATTAGGAATATTATAGTGCTATACATATATGTGTATATACATAAATAGAAACATTCTTGCATCCAGATTTTCTAACCCATACCAACACGGGAATCAAGCATTGGACAAGGATGATGATGATGATGATAAGTCCAGACAATTTTTTGAAAAATAACTTTTACTAACCAACTTGTCATCTTATCAAGCGGTGTGGAGAGGACAAATACAAGCATAAAGACACACATACATAATACATACATACATACAAACATACATGCAAATTTACATATATACATGCATATATTTAAGGGGAGAGGGTAAGTCGATTCCATCAACCACAGAGCTCAACTGGCACTTATATTATCGACCCCAAAAGAATAAAGGCAAAGTCGACCTCATCGGAAATTTGAACTCAGAACGCATAGACGGACGAAATGCCGCTAAGTATTTCTTTCGGCGTGTTAACGATTCTGCCAGCACGCCGTCTTCATGTCAGCATATATTAATGTCAAAAAAATTCCACATCTTATAAAACCCTTAAAAAATAAATGATTTTTGAAAATTTGTTTTTGCTTTTCAATCTTGTGAATTCTAATAAATTTACAGAACTTTCAAATACGCTCCTCAACTAAATTAGGGAGGAAACGACAAACTTATTACTTACTTGTTTCTCCGGCATGAAAGAAGAATGGGATTTTTTTGTTTTTCAGTATACTCATTAAACTCCGCAGAGTTTTCCCTTTATCTTCTTGACCCACTAAATCAAAACCAGCAAAATGTTCTGGGTACTTTTGGCTGACTTCTATCGCGTCGTTTAACCTCTTCAAGATAACCGGGTTTGGTGCATTTCTAAGTGTGAAATATACAATATAAATAGAAAGAAAACATTGATTTAAGCAAATTTCAGTCAACGTTTTAGCTTGTAATTATGTCTTGTTCAGAATTCATACAAATTTCCTATCTATTTATCTGTCTGTCTGCTTGTCTGACTGCCTGCCTGTCTGCCTGCCTTACTGTCTGTACACACACCACATACAATATAATTTTTGTAGAAATACATAATTCCATTGAGCCATGGATATTACATTTTTTAATCAGCAACAAAAGTGAGCATAACATACAACCAGCCCTCATGTTCATGAACATAAATATAGCTTAGAGGGAGAGGGAGAGAGAGAGTGAGAGAGAGGGAGAGTGTGTGAGAGAGAGAGTGAGAGAGTGAGTGAGAGAGAGAAAGAGAGAAAGAGAAAGAGAGAGAGAGAGAGAGTGAGAGAGAGAGAGAGAGAAAGAGAGAGAGAGAGAGAGAGAGAGAGAGAGAGAGAGAGAGAGAGAGAGAGAGAGAGAGAGAGAAAGAAAGTGTGAAAGAGAAACAGAAATACTTGGAGTCAGTGGCGGCTCGTGTATTGGAACTGCGGAACTGCAGCACCCGCTACTGCCTCTCGATATTATCGATAACATTCAATATAATGAGTCCTGTTTTCTTTAATTCTTTCTTTATACTTGTACATTATATAATCTTTAAGCTTAATATCAGTAGCCATCCCTAAGTTTATGAAAAAAGATACAAAAATCCTTGTATAAAACTGTGCGCTTCACTTTTCGAGGGACGCGGTGTTTGGCTGTTGTGCGCATGCTCACATGTCCGAGATAGAAATCTTCACACTAGGGAGTGAACGACAGTTCCGGATGAAAGGTAGTGTTTCTTTTTGACTCCGCGTGTGTTGTGCTTAAAAACGTGTATATATTCTTGAATGTGATAAAGAGTAAAATTAGATTATTATCCTGCTTCCAGCTTCAGTGTTGCTGCCAGGATGTGAAAAATAGAACACATCCCCACTTATTTTGTGATTTAGGGGGGATTTTTGAAAAACAAGGGGGAATTCACGGCGGTGTTCAGTGAACAAATTAAACACACTACTCTGCAATGGCTAAAACGCGAACCAATCAAGTTTATGCATAAATTTTCTTTTTATGTTTGTTTCCTTTTACACAATATTAAAACAACGGCTAAAAATTTTCTGAAGCAGCACCCCAACTAATTTTATCTACGAGCTTACCATTGCTTGGAGTTATGCTGAACATCTACAAAACGTTCACAACACACATCGAAGACCGAAAAGAAATGAATGACATGCACACATGAAACAATCAGAAATAGAGAGGACAGAGAAGAATGGACAATATGTCCAGAGTATCACATTGCATCTCATAAGATTAAGTACTGCAAGCTGCAGTGTGCAGTATGGTCCTCTGTAAAGCAGGTATCTAGTATAATCGGAAAGATAGATCAACGAATTGCATTTTGTTGCTTGAGCAGCGATCAGTGAGACGTAAGACTGCTTGGTAGTGGCTGACCTGGAACCACAAATCAACTGGTACTTATTTTATTGATTCAAGAAGGATAACAGGCGAAGTTGGCCAGAATCAGATGGGAACTTAAAGCTTGAAGAGCCGCAACTAAATACCTCAAAACAATGTGTCCGATGCTCTACCGATTATGCTACCCATCACTGTTTTAAAATATAGATTTTTTTTTGTTAAATTATTATTCAGTTATTTCCATCCATGAACAGTGACAGGTTTTTGTTGCTACTGATGGTGTTGCTTAGCTCTAGCTTAGTTTTGATCGAACATGTCTGTCACGAATGAGTATTCCAGATATGACCATCCCATCTTTCTTTTCCAGTCACAAAGTATTTAAGAAGACATTCACCAATATGTCCTTCAATTTTTAAGACAGTAGGGTGTGATTTCACGTAGATTTCACTGTTGTTTTTAACAGGTCGGGTGACCACACAGAGCTTCCTTGTTAGCTTCACACCCCGCCCCTACTGTCTCCCACATGGCTATGATCAATAAACACCAAAATATTTAACTGAAGTCTGTTCTCAGAGCCTCATTTCACCAACAGGAGGCGCAGTGGCCCAGTGATTAGGGCAGTGGGCTCGCGGTCATAGGATCGCGGTTTCGATTCCCAGACCGGGCGTTGTGAGTGTTTATTGAGCGAAAACACCTAAAGCTCCACGAGGCTCCGGCAGGGGATGGTGGCGAACCCTGCTGTACTCTTTCACCACAACTTTCTCTCAATCTTCCTTCCTGTTTCTGTAGTGCCTGTAATTCAAAGGATCAGCATTGTCACACTGTGTCACGCTGAATATCCCGAGAACTACGTTAAGGGTACACGTGTCTGTGGAGTGCTCAGCCACTTGCACATTAATTTCACGAGCTGGCTGTTCCGTTGATCGGATCAACTGGAACCCTCGACGTCGTAAGCGACGAAGTGCCAAAAAAAAAAAAAAAAAATCACCAACAATTGTTTCGCTAAGTTGTCATGAATAACTTACATTATGTTTTATGAGACAGTTAAAATGTTTAGTGCGTAGAAATATTCTCGTGAGAATATTCTAAGTTTGTCGAATGAAAAAAAAAAAGCATAAAATTATCTGAGGATGACTATAGATTTTCTTTTGTTATAGACGAACATGCTTTTGCCATTAAGTGACATATCTACAACGATAAATTACCTGTGTTGGGCGGTTCCCAAAAGATAGCCTGATGACAAACCCCTGATAATAAATTTACACCTGCAAGAGACACTTCATCACGTAACAAATCAATAGGAAGTAAGCCATCATTTTTCATGGCAATATAGTGTATTGTAAAAAAATAGTCCTATTTGTTGTTTGTCACGACTTGAGGTTTGTCATGAACCCTAGGAAGCATAAGGTCGGGATTTTGTGACTGAAATAATCACCCGGGACGCCGGTCGGTCTATGTTGATAAGGAAATAAAAATGTCACTCAATAGTAGATGTTTGTTCAATAATACCAAAAGAAAATTAGTCATTGTAAAGTAATTTCAACATTCTTTATATTTTTCATTCATGAAGTAGGTATTCTCATGAGAATGAAATAAATTCACGTACAAACGTTTTAACTGAATCTTTCCATCTCTAGGGAGAAAAGGTGTGTTATTAGCCCCAGAAGTATGGACACAGAACATAGAGCGGAAGTGAAACAATGGTGTAAAGTGAGATGTACGAGATGTGAACCGCATAGAGCGGCCATTTTATATACGCGTGTTTGACGTAGGCCAGGGGTCGGCAAACGTTTCCTGTCCTATTGACCTCTTCAGGGAATCTTTGATTATTTTATCGATCTGCATGAAATAAGTTTCTAAAATATAATTAAAAAGTATAATTTCTAAAAAATATCTTGATTTGAAAACAATAATTCCCTCGCTCTTTTGTGCAATTCCGGTTTTTTTAAGAAGAAATATTTAAAGAAATTAAATGAAAACACTTATCCAAATTGATAAAGAACAATAAAAATTTAGTCATATTATATTGATATAATTGGAATATTTAATGTGAAATGTGTTTGGTGAATATTAGCTATTGTATCAATATTTGGTTGAAAGTTAATGAGTTTTAGCCTTAAATGAAGGCGCTCTTCCAGGTTCAGTTAACTAATAATTCAGTCTCCTTAGCGCTCGAAATCGTTTCATGTATTTAATGACCCAGGGGTCAATATTGACTTTGCAGAATTCTGACATAGACGAAAGGATGATACATTTAAGTTTCGGGGCGGGCCATTGGGCTCCGAAACTCACAACCCGGTCAAAACTCACTCTACGTCACAGGAGACAAAACTAAATATTCTACCCCGCTCCCACTCTGATATTTTATAGATTAGCTTTTCTATATTCTGGCGAAATAACAATTTCCTTCTACTTAAGTTCTCAATATTTCCATTGCTTAAGGCGGCGAGCTGGCAGAATTGTTAGCACGCCAAGAAAAATGCTTAGCTGAGTTCAAATTCCGCCGCGGTCCACTTAGCCCTTCATCCCTTTCGGGATCGATAAAATAAGTACCAGATGGATACTGGGGTCGATGTAATCGACTTAACCCTTACCCGAAATTGCTGGCCTTGTGCCAACATTTGAAACCAATATTTCCATTGCTTCAATTTATTGTGTTGGCTAAAATGTCCGTTCGATTTTTGTTGACATTAAACTTCACGTACTCAAATACGTAGCTAACTTCAGTCTGCCCCTTACACATGCGCACTCGGTAGATACTTGACACTTCAACATAGTTCGACGCGAACTTGCGATGAGACAGGTTGCATTTTGTTTGTTTGGCATCATTCAGAAAATTGAGTGCCAAAATGAACATTATTGACACTTCATACTTTTTAAGGCAAGAAAGTGGGCAGAAACCTGCAAGAAGACATGAGTTGCGTACAGAGAGAATGTTGTTACAGCACGTGTGCAAGAAGTGGTTCTCAAAATTTCGACCGGGAGATTTTTCGGTTCAAGATGCACCTCAATCTGGCCAACTGAGATTAACAGCAGCACAACCACTGTTATATGACCAGGATGATCATAGATATCCTCCGAATATTCAAGTCAAGTGTTCACCTCAGCTCGATATTTTGGTCCCACATTAACTGAATGAGGCTAACCTCGTCCAAAGTATTTCTCGCTGCAGTTCGCTACAGAAACGGGAAGAAAACAATTCTTTTTTGAGAGAATAGTGACAGGGTGAAAATGGATTGTCTATGACAATGTGAAGCGCAAATGACCATGGGGAAGCGTGGCGAATCATCACAAACAACCACCTAAGCAGGACTTCACACGAAGGAGGTTATGCTTGCACTTTGTTGGGGCTGGAAGGGTACTGTTTCTTACGAGCTTCTTCCCACAGACAGGACCATTAATTCGGATGTGTACTGTGACTAGCAGGACAAATTAAATGCAACGAACCACCCGAAGCGTCCAGCATTTACTAAACGTAAAGCCATTGTATTTTTTAAAACGACAATGCGAGATCGCACACTTATTTTGTAGATGCGGTAAAAGTTAATGCGGCTTGGCTTGGAAATTTTGCCGCACCTTCTATATTTACTCAATTTTGCACCTTCAGATTCCCACCTGTTTCAGTCTCTTCAAAATTTATTCTTTGGACAGACACCTTCAACTCTGAAGATGATGTAAAAAATACTCCTGGAAGAATGTTTTGCTAGTTAAGACAAGAAATTTTCCGAAGGAGGAATAAAAGATCTTCCCACAAGATGACAGAAACCACTGGATAGAAACGGTAATTATATCACTGCTTGAATAAAACACCTTGTGCTTAAAACGCGTCTAACTGTCGCTTAAAAAAAAAGCGAACTCAATGACTCAATATGTATTAGTCATAGCTCTTTGTAACAATTGTCAAGCTTCAGTAGACATTTCCTATATATATATATATATATATATATATATATATATATATATATATATAAAATATATATATCTATATATATCTATATATACAAATAGGTCGGGCAAACCAAAGCCTTGTGAGTGGATTTGGTAGAGGGAAGCTGAAAGAAGCCTGTCGTACATATATGCGTGTGTGTGTGTCTGTTTGTCCCCACAACATTGCTTGACAACCGATGCTGGTGTGTTTATGTCTCCGTAACTTATCGGTTTGGCAAAAGAGACGGATAGACTAAGTACTAGGCTCACAAAGAATAAATCCTGGGGTTGATTTGCTCGACTGAAGGCGGTGCTCCAGCATGGCTGCAGTCAAATAACTGAAACAAGTAAAAGAATAGCAGAAAAAAGAATGTATATATACACACACATACACGCATACAGACACATATGTATATATATATATATATATATATATATATATATATATATATATATATATGTGTGTGTGTGTGTGTGTGTGTGTGTGTGTGTGTGTGTGTGTGTGTGTGAGTATATATATATATATATATATATATATATATATATATATATATATATATATATATATATATATAGGCGCAGGAGTCGCTGTGTGGTAAGTAGTTTGCTTACCAGCCACATGGTTCCGGGTTCAGTCCTACTGCGTGGCATCTTGAGCAAGTGTCTTCTACTATAGCCTCGGGTCGACCAAAGCCTTGTGAGTGGATTTGGTAGACGGAAACTGAAAGAAGCCCGTCGTATATATGTATATATATATATATATATATGTGTGTGTGTTTGTGTGTCTGTGTTTGTCCCCCTAGCATTGCTTGACAACTGATGCTGGTGTGTTTATGTCTCCGTCACTTAGCGGTTCGGCAAAAGAGACCGATAGAATAAGTACTAGGCTTACAAAGAATAAGTCCCGGGGTCGATTTGCTCGACTAAAGGTGGTGCTCCAGCATGGCCGCAGTCAAATGACTGAAACAAGAAAAAGAATAAAAGAATATACACACATCTATCTACCCCTCTCTCTCTCTCTCTCTCTCTCTCTCTGTCTCTCTCTTTCTCTCTCTCTCTCTGTCTCTCTCTCTGTCTCTCTCTCTCTGTCTCTCTCTCTCGCAATATGTGTGTGTGTGTGTGTGTATAAGGCCTGAGTTACAGCAGTCACAGCAGGCTTTGAGATGTGACCGATAACAATTTGCACAACATTTCAAATTGAATTTAAATGGACGTAATTTTTGGTTTCCTTTTTCTTTTTACCTGTGGCAAGTGACGATTACTCGAACAGTACAATTTCTACACTCTTCCTTTTTGAACAAATTAATTGCACCAACCAATTGTTCTGCTACGATTTGGGCACTGGACTGATTCCCATCAAGTTGGTAGATCTAGCAGTTACAGAAATACAAAATGAGTCAATATTTACATTGATGAAACAAGCGTTATATAACACACACACTCTCTCTCTCTCTCTCTCTCTCTCTCTCTCTCTCTCTCTCTCTCTCTCTCTCTCTCTCTCTCCCTCCCTCCCTCTCTCTCTCACTTTCTCTCTCACTTTCTCTCTCACTTTCTCACACATATAACCTCACTCTTTGTCTAAACGTATGTATATTAGTACATAAGTGCATACATACAAAGATGCATGCATGCATATGAATGTGTATGTATGTATGTATGTATGTATGCATGCACGCATGCATGTATTTGTGTGTGTGTGTGTGTATGTGTGCATCTGTGTGTGCGTGTGTGTGTGTGTGTGCGTGTGTGTATGTGTGTGTGTTAGGGTGTCCGGAAAGTCAGTGCATATTTTGCATCTTTCCCGAAAAATAAGGTTTGACACAGTTTTCAACATCTTTGTTTCTGAAGCTTCTGCTACGCATAAGATACCATAGTGATCGAAACAAATTATAGTTCGAAAGTGCTAAAGTCAGTGACTATGGGAAATGCGGAAGATCTTCCACATCTTAACGGTCTCATCTTTCTTGGGTTCGTTTTGTACGATGAGGCCTTGCGCTGTCTTGCTGGAGAACAACTTCTGTTTACCAAACATGGACATTTTCGATGTAATGCTTCATTTAGACTAGTGTTTCTCGACCAGGGTGTGGAGGCACAATGGCCCAGTGGATAGGGCAGCGGACTCGCGGTCATAGGATCGCGGTTTCGATTCCCAGACCGGGCGTTGTGAGTGTTTATTGAGTGAAAACACCTAAAGCTCCACGAGGCTCCGGCAGGGGATGGTGGCGAACCCTGCTGTACTCTTTCACCACAGCTTTCTCTCACTCTTACTTCCTGTTTCTGTTGTGCCTGTAATTCAAAGGGTAAGCCTTGTCACACTGTGTCACGCTGAATATCCCCGAGAACTACGTTAAGGGTACACGTGTCTGTGGAGTGCTCAGCCACTTGCACGTTAATTTCACGAGCAGGCTGTTCCGTTGATCGGATCAACTGGAACCCTCGACGTCGTAAGCGACCGAGTGCCAACAAACATTCTCGACCAGGGTGCTTATGACCCTTGGGAGTCCATATAAGATTTTTTGGTGGGGCCACACTAGTAAAAAAATAGGTTGGTGATCCACAGTAATATTTTAAGTGTCCATGCAAAGTTTTGATTTAAATGTATCTATTGTAAGAAACAGCTAGGTTTATTTCTCTAACGTTTTACCTATGCAAGTTAATGCGTGAATAACAAAATGGGGATTCTGAAAGAAGTCTCAATAAAACTAGTTAAACATCGAATAGCTATGGTTGTCCACCAGAACAAAATAGTAATCAGTGGGGTTTATAGATAAAAAAAATGCTTGGAAACCACTGATTTAGACTATCAATTTACAGGCAATAAGCTCTCATAGTAATGATCTTTCTTAATTTCAGTAACACAAAATGAACAACATTTCATGTACTATTTGATGCATAGCATCGTGTTTTGCAGATGAAGTCTTAGTTTTGGTGTTTGCACTGGTTTCTCATTTACTGATAATCGTTGATTCTTTTGTCTTGTTCTGTTGACATGCTATATCTATTTTTCATCGCCGGTTACAAATAATACAGAAAATATTATTTCCTGTTCAAGAAACGATGCAGATGGTAGAACGTTGAGTATACGAGAAAGCCAAATCCTCTCTTTGTACACTTTCCAATTCTTGTGAGACGTTCGTGGACAGTTGAACTTAATGCATTCAGTTTATGCACCAAATCTCTCATGCTTTGACAAAGATCTGATTCAACTGTTTCTCTCAAAGCGTAATTTCCGTTGTTGATCAGAAAAATCATAGCTGTCATTTTGAACTTTTTGAACTCATAAACAATACTAACAAGCCTTCTCTGCTTCAATATATTACGCCGTAAATGTTTTTCATTGCCAGTGTAACAATTCTAATCGTTCGAAATTCATATGGTAAACAAAGGCGAATATGTTGCTCTTTAATATCATCTTTATCTTTCAAGGGATTAAGCATTACTATACTTTATAATAAACATTACTGGATAGAAAAGTTGATAAACTGGAACTAGATGCCTAGTTGTCGTTTTCTATCATTTAAGCGTCGTCATCCCTTAGTTAGCTGACAAATTTATTGCAGTGAAATACATAATTACCTCCCGAATAGCCATTTATTTTACACACACACACACACACACACACACACACACACATATATATATGTATACATATGTATATATCTATATAGCTGGAGCATTTGTATGTGTGCGTGAATGCGTGCGCGCGCACGTGTGTATGAGTGTGTAAGAGAGATAATTTGTGTTAAACGAAGTAAAACGCTCTCGTCCAAATTGTTACCCGCAGAATATTCAGGTTTATATGATAACTTCCAAAGTTTCAAACGCTATAAACTGTCCATATTGATATTAAATACAAACCATGAGTAATTGTTAAATTTATAGAACGTAAAATATTATCATACGTAAAGAATAAAAGGTTTAGAATGGTACAATAATGCACTATAGAACAAAAAATGGACTATATACCTGTTGTAATTACAATTCCTTCTTCAAATCTTCTTAGCTGGAGTCTCTGCTATAAGAGACTCCAGCTAAGAAGATCTGAAGAAGGAATTGCAATTCCGAAATATCATCGGACTATAGATAACCAAATTACAACAGGTATATAATCCATTTTTTGTTCTATAGTGCATTGTTGTACCATTCTAAACCTTTTATTCTTTACAAACAATACACAATGCTTCAAGCGAACTACAATACTCTATTATCATACGTGCTTATATATGTTAAATGGATAGGTAATTTTTTTTCTCAACTCCGGTCTTACGTCACACAGAATCATAGACAGACTGAAAAGTGGTCGACATGTTGTATATGGGTCTATGAAAGTTTTCAATTGCAGTATCAGTTGTAATGTAAAAGAGAGAAAAAAAACATTATTTAAAAAAACATTGGCGCAGGCGTGGCTTTATTGGTGCAGGGGTGGCTTTATAAGCACAGGCGTAGCTTTATAGACGCATGTGTGATATTATAGGCGCATTCATGGCTTTAAAAGTGCATAGGTGGCTTTATAAGCACAGGCGTAGCTTTATAGACGCATGTGTGATATTATAGGCGCATTCATGGCTTTAAAAGTGCATAGGTGGCTTTATAAGCACAGGCGTAGCTTTATAGACGCATGTGTGATATTATAGGCGCATTCATGGCTTTAAAAGTGCATAGGTGGCTTTATAAGCACAGGCATAGCTTTATAGACGCATGTGTGATATTATAGGCGCATTCATGGCTTTAAAAGTGCATAGGTGGCTTTATAAGCACAGGCGTAGCTTTATAGACGCATGTGTGATATTATAGGCGCATTCATGGCTTTAAAAGTGCATAGGTGGCTTTATAAGCGCATGTATAGGTATGTGGTTAAGGAGCTTGCTTTCCAACCATGATGTCTTAGATTCAGTGATACTGCGTAGTACCTTAGGTAAGTAAGCGTCTTCCACTATAGCCGCAAGTCGATTAAGTCCTTGTGAGCGGATATAGGAGACTGAAACTGAAAGAAGCCTGTTGCATATATATATATAAGGACTAAAAATAAGACTAGTCAAAAGAACGGTTGAACCTAATGTAGGTTCAATGACTATCTAGTAATAACACGAGTCCTCAGAAATTTCGGGTTGGTGTTCGGCGTGCTGGAAGACCACTGGGAGTGAGGCACTCATGAGCTTTTGTTAAAGCATGTCTCTTGGAGAAGGTCACTCTGATATAAAACCGGGAATGTATATGAATGGTATTTGATATTTCTGGGATCATGACGCTTCAAAATTCCTGAGCCTGACTCAAGTTGGCACTAGATATCTTGTCCTAACTTGTCTCTGGATCATGTCAGTAGGGTAGAAAGGGCTGTGAGATGTTGTGAAAGCCTTATTTAACCTAAAATTTTAGGTTGCACAATCGCCAGCGAGGTCGAGTAGGAGGGCGCTACAGGGAGCACATAAGTCGCGGGCGCGAGCCCGGGTGAATTTGACCACGGGTGCAATACGTTTATGCACTGGCATTGCTGACATTTTGCTTGGGTAATGGTCAGTGGTGGTTTTTCTCGGCCACGAGTGGATAGGCATCATCATAAATGTGTATGTGTTTGTGCTTGTACCCCACCACCGCTTCACGGCTGGTGTTAGTTTATTCACGCAATTTAGTAGTTCGGCAAAAGGGGCCGATGGAATAAGTATCAGGCTTAAAAATTAAGCACAGAGATTAATTTGTTCGACTAAACCCTTCAAGGCGGTGCCCCAGTATGGATGCAGTCTCATGTCTGAAACAAGTTACAGATAAAAGTAAGAGTATAGGTGTATGAAGTTACAGTGGAGAATCATCTAAAATGGCATTTCTTTAATGTTTTCTGTAAACTATTAAAGCCATTTCTTCATGATCTTACTATTAGAAGTTCAGGGGATGGCTCATAAGCAATCAGATAGTTAGAGTGTTTTAGAAGCCTTTGCTACCTTTACTTTAAGTCCACCGTTTTTCACATGACTAAGCGAAATACTAAGCTTTCTTTAAAAATTCTTTCCTGCCTGTGTTTTCGCATAAATCACAAACCTTCAGTAGTTTTCATTGAATTAGAATCACACAAGCATCACACAAACTTCATCCACCTATTTGTTTCCCGTTCGTTCAACGGTGAGAATTAAATGAGTCGGTGAATAAAGTGTAAGACAATAAGCCTATGGATTTTTGATCAAATCAACATTTGTTCAGTTGTGTGCATGAGTAATATACTTAATTTTGCACATCTCCGTTCATGACTGAGTCGCTGCGATGTAATACTGAATCCTCTGAGTGTACCTTGTGTGTGTGTGTGTGTGTGTGTGTGTGTGTGTGTGTGTGTGTGTGTGCGCGCTTGCGTGCGTGCGTGTGTGTATGTGTGCGTGTGTGCGTGTGTGCGTGTGTGCCTGTGTGCGTGTGTGTGTGTGTGTGTATGTGTGAATGTGTATATGTATGTATGTGCATGCGTGTGTGCGTGTGTGCGTGTGTGTATGCGTGTATGTGTGTGAGGTGTAGTGCTACGTTCTATCTAGGGAAAGAGATTTGTCTGTCATCTGCTTAACTTCATGAAATGGAATTAAGTTCTTGAGACTCTCCGGGATTTCCGGGAGTTTTTTTTTTGGCGGGGGGAGGGGGGGGGGTTAAATAAGGGCTAAAACTCATCACTTCTGTTCAGACAGCCGAAGAAAAGAAATATAAAATTCACTGGTTTATAGAAAACAAAAGGAAATAGAATCATGTACTTACCGATGACAAAGACATGCGTATTTCAAAGTGTTGGATATTGTCTTTAAATAGTTCAATTAAACCCTGATGAATGTACTTTGAGAATACAGGTTTATAACGAATCAGATTACGCGTAAGCATAAAATATTGTTCAAAGGTATTCCATATATCATTTTGATCTGATTCGACTGAGCTAAGTTTACTGCTGTTAAATGTAATTGCGTTGACCAACCTTCGGAGAGAACAAAAGCAAAAATAAAAAGTCTTCAAGTTTGTTAGAAATAATCGAACATAAAGATTGGTTTTATTATTTGTGAAAAGAAATACATAACTAATTCTTCACACAAACTTACAACACAAGCATGCGCTCACACTCTTACAACACAAGCATGCGCTCACACTCTTACAACACAAGCATGCGCTCACACTCTTACAACACAAGCATGCGCTCACACTCTTACAACACAAGCATGCGCTCACACTCTTACAACACAAGCATGCGCTCACACTCTTACAACACAAGCATGCGCTCACACTCTTACAACACAAGCATGCGCTCACTCACACATAAACTCATACTCGCGCACGCAATCACCCCAGCGCATCCTTGAGGTTGGTCCTCCCTCACCATATACCAAATTCAGAATAAGTCAGTACTCGAGTTCTTTCTATCCACAAACAGATGGTGGGCGTTTCGTGGCGGCGAACGGCGTTTTACGCACGTCTGTAACAAAAAAGTAGCCCCACTTCAGTGGAGCTCATCACACAAAAGGTGTAGCAGAGGCAAGAGTAGTCAGGAATCATTGGCCGCCTGTACTTCATTCTCCGTTGCTGCAGTGTGAAAGAGGTGAAGTGTTAGACATCTTTGAAAGCGAAGAAAGAGTAACAGAATGCCAGCTTTACATACTCGCATATAGGCATATTATCCTAACACTCAGAAAGAAGTCACCAACTCACTGTCCATATACATCTGAAATTTCCAGAGATGATAATATTAATAGCTACAAAACTGATCAGTCCATTATAGAACATGTATCTCTTTACATTAGAGAAAACCCAGGAGTGGTTTTTGTTTCTCAAAGAAGTGTAACATCGTATTAGGGTCTTTTGCAATTTTAAACAAAAGATCAGAATTAGTAAATTCCTGCAGACATATCGATTGATATTTATTGGAGAATTTGCAAATGCTAACTGGCTAAAATAGTATATTTCCTACCACAAAGAGTGTAATTCTCTGAAAATGGTGGCACATTAAAACAACAACAACAACAACAACAACAAATCCTTCAGTAGTTCATCAACACTAAAACTGCACTAACACCAGTCACTTGTATTGATTTTATGTTTTACATATGAGATACAAAAGACATGAAACTATCAAATATTTTAAAATGTGAATGGTAAGTATATCACGTGTTCTACATTTAAATACCGAGTGGAGAATACTTTGACATAAAGATTATTTTGGTAACTAGTCAAAACTCAATGACTAATCATAATTCGCCTGTATATTGTCATGCTACTTCGCTTCTTCAATCGTTTGAATTATCGGCAACAGGAGAATCAGAGAAACGATGCAAGAAACTTCAGTTTCTAGTAAAATTTGAAAGTATATTGTATATATTAGGTATTTTTCTTATTTTTCTTCTTTGACAAACATGATCGTTCACTAATTCATCTCTCTCTCTCTCTCTCTCTCTCTCTCTCTCTCTCTCTCTCTCTCTCTCTCTCTCTCTCTTTCTCTCTCTGTATGTATGTAGATGTATATATACGCACGTGCACACATCTAAAAAGCATACGTACATATACATATGTGAATAAACATATTTATACAGACACACACGCATGCACGCACGCACGCACACACGCACACAGACACACACACACACACACACACACCCACCCACACACACACACACACACACATACACACACACACACACACACACACACACACACACATATATATATTATACATACATATAAGCAATATTTAACTGTTACATTTATATGTATAATACATTTGTGTATATGCGCATGTGTATAGCGTATATATGGTAGACTCTCCCATCGTATGAGTGTTCAGCATTTTGCCGAACGATCTGCACGAATGATCGTTTATAGTGATCAAATGTATGTGCCATACATTAGCTTACTCCCTCCATCAAATCGACGTTGTTTGAACAGGTACACGGTCTGCCACGCGTCAGGTGTCGAAGTGATCACAGAACAACGTGATATAAAGTATCTTGCTCAAGAACACAACGCACCAGCCAGTCTAGGAATCAGGAATGCAACTCCCTAACCACTAGGCCATATATATATATATATATATATATATATATATATGTATGTGTGTGTGTGTGTGTGTGTGTGTGTGTGTGTGTGTGTGTGTGTGTGTAAATAATAAGGAGAAAAAGGAGAGGTAATTAATAAAATTATTTATTAATTATAAAATATGACAAATCTCTGACAGCTGTTTCGATTCAGAAATCTTAAGATTTATAAAATTAAAATCATTCTAAGATGAATCTCTTCAGAAGTAGTAAAGATATACTGATTAGAAATACATGTTGAGATAAAGGCTATAAAACCGTTAACTAACCATTGTTTATTAATTACCTCTCCATTTTCTCCTTATTCTTTAAATATATAAATATATGAACCACGGTTTATATGGTTACCTTATAGTTGAACTTTCTATAGATTGGTAACTAACCAGTATTTTCATTGGATTTATGATCCCTTAATGAGGTTTATTACCTTTACTTGATTAAATATATATATATATATATATATATATATATATATATATATATATATATATATATATATATATATATATATATATATATATGAGAATTCACAAAAAAACAACAGATGAAGATAGGTGGTGTAAACAACAAATGGATGTATTAGCTCGGGAATAGAGAAAGTCTTTAACGTTTCGAGCCTACGCTCTTCAACAGAAAGGAACACAGAAAGAAACAAGGAGAGAAAAAAATATATGTGTAGTGGTCAACGATACAGGGGGAGTCAAAAGTAGCGCCCAATTCCTGTTTTAGGGTTGATATGCATGGCTTCCCAACTGGGGATACTTTTCACTCTTAATTCTTGTTTTACGGGTCGGGCTATCAAAGTATATGAACGACGTGATACATGATCTAGATTTAGTAACTTTCAAAGCTGTCAGTAATAACCTGAGAAATAACAAAGAAAGGCATAACTTCCTAGAAACTGGGTACTACTTTTGACTTAGCCTGTATATATATGTATATATATATATATATATATATATATATATATATATATATATATATATATATATATATATATATATATATATATAATTAATAACATGGTACATGATGCAGGTTTAGTAGCTTTCAATGCAAAACAACAAAGAAAAGCATGACTTCTCAGAAACTCAGAAACTGGGCGTTGCTTGTGACTAAGCCTATATATATATATATATATATATATATATATATATATATATATGAAAGAAGGTTTGAAAATGCACTTATTTTAAAGATATTTATTTACTTAACCGGTTTCACTTTTTTAGAAAAAGATTATCAAAAGTCTTTGAGAATAATAAAAAATGTTAAAAAACAGTTTGAATATTAAAATGCATATATACATTCTTTGATGATAATAAGAGGAATATATTTAAAGTATAAAGCTTTGTATGAACTTTGTAGTGTTACATACTGATTATCACATATTCTCTGATAATAAGATGAAAATGTTTAAAACAGTGTAAGTATGAAAATACATATATGGAAAAATACATATACATATTCTTTGATAATCGCAAAAATGAGGAGAAACTGACCTGGCTTTTTTTCTCTCTTGTGTGTATATATATATGCATGTATGTATTATGCATGTATGTATTAGGCATGCATGTATGTATGTATGTATGTATGTATGTATGTAGGTGTGTATATATGTGTGTATGTGCGTGGTTGTGTGTGGGCGCGTGGGTGTGCGTGTATTTGTTCGGCGTTGGGTGGCACAATCCCGTAGTAGAATATCGTTTGTTTTGGTTATGTCTCTTTCATCCTAAAAAATTCAATAAACTAAACAAACTAGTTATGATATCATCGATTAAATTCGTATAAGGTAGTGTCCCAGTATATCGACATCAGTGTTGTAATTGAATTCTGTAAATCAAAATAAATCTACTTACATCTCATCAAAAGCAATCACACCTTCGGTATGATACTTTCTAGCGTGACAGACACGTTCCCAGGCACAACCTAAGATATAAAACAGGAAATTAATGTTGCTTTCATGTTTATCATGTTCTAGAGGGCATTGATAATATGTAAGTGTAAACAAATCTGTCACCGCCACTTTCTCCATCACTGTCATTGACGCCTATTTCCATTTCGCTTTGGAACCATGTTGCTGAACCTTCGAGGGAACCTCTACGTGGTCATTTCATTTGCTAGAAGTACCAACCAAATTTTCTCTCAAATGGCTATACTGTCTTGGAACAGGAGGTACACATTGATTAACGTAGTTCTCAGAAAATGTAGATTCTCCTGTCGCAATTTCTTCCTGAACAACCTATACAGATTATTTGCTTATAGTGATCAGATGCTGGGGGTCATTCCTTCCGTCAAGTAAACATTGCCTGTACAAGTGCTCAGTGGATCAACATTCTCTGCATTATAGATCTGTTTAAGTGGGACTGACCAGGGCTACTCACTCAAAAACGAGAACAAGCAACATCTATAACAACAACAAAAACAACTATAACCATCACCGGAACAACAACAACACACACACACACGCAAATGCATGCATAACGAGTGACTGAATGTTAGATAGACTTGCCACTTACCTCTTATCTTTGGTGGTAATTTCGGGCAAAATAGGAATTTGTAAACTATATACTTTTCCCGATCCCAACACATGTAACAATTCGGCATGTAAGTGGCAAATGAGATAAGCCAATCAACACTAGCCATTGCAGAGCCGTGGACGTGTAGCAGACCACCTAATAATAATAATAATAATAATAATAATAATAATAATAATAATAATAATAATAATGATAATAATGTTAATAATAATAATAATAATAATAATAATAATAATAATAATAATGATGATGATGATGATAATAATAATAATAATAACAACAACAATAATAATAATAATAATAATAATAATAATCCTTTCTACTAAAGCACAAGGCCAGAAATTTCGACCTCGGTGGAATTTGAACTCAGAACGTGCAGGCGTACGAAATACTGCTAAGCATTTTGCCCGGCGTGCTAACGATTCTGTCAGCTCGCCGCCTTTATAATAATAATAATAATAATAATAATAATAATAATAATAATAATAATGATAATAATAATAATAATAATAATAATAATAATAATAATAATAATAATAATAATAATAAGAAGAAGAAGAAAAATAAGAAGAAGAAGAAGAAGAAGAAGAAGAAGAAGAAGAAGAAGAAGAAGAAGAAGAAGAAGAAGGAGAAGAAGAAGAAGAAGAAGAAGAAGAAGAAGAAGAAGAAGAAGAAGGAATATATTCACAGACACGACAGAGCTGGGACCTATATACACTGGAAGCTATGCCAACACTATGGAATAACAACAGGAAAAAGATGGTATAAACACGCCAGAAAAGGTCACAGAAAACGAGAAAGCAACCATACTCTGGGATATGCCAATACACACAAATAGAGAAATTAAGGCAAATAGACCAGATATAGTTGTCAAAGATCATGAAGAAAAAAAATGCTTTCTAATTGATGTATCAATACCATCAGATACATCAATTAGAAAGAGTTGTCATCAATACCAGCAGATGACAACGTTTCTCTAAAAGAAATGGAAAAACTTTCAAAATACAAAGACCTGGAAATAGAGATAACTCGAATGTGGAATCTAAAAACAGAAACAATTCCTATCATAGTAGGTGCCTTAGGTATAATAAAAAATATTCAGACAAATACATAACAAAAACACCAGGACTTACAAATATATATAACATACAGAAAATTGCACTACTGGGTACTGCACACATTCTACGCAAAACACTTTCAATACAGTAAACATAAGAGCACCACAGCAAACCACAGCACATACCCAAGGCGCACAGAGCTGCGCTCGGTAGTGAAGTGAAAGCACGTTATAAAAATAAAACTACTGAACAATAATAATAATAATGTTTTCTTTATTAACTTCTAAGGGTTCACAAAATCCCGTCAAGGTTCGCCTAACTAATTCGCTAATCGGTCTCTGTAAACTTGGCACGCTTAGAATGACACGTTCAGCTTCCAGTAACCGGGTAATGTCTGCATATTTTTGAATATGTGTTAAGTGCCTGTTTGTGTTTATGGCCGTGTAATTAGTGATGCACTGGGCATACTCTTTATATTGTTGGTCTGGATTGCTGTGTTTTCGTTTGTTGAGGTGTTTGTAATGTTGGTGGTGCTTGTAGTGTTGGAGACGTTTATTAGTATGAAGTGAATGGGTGTGTGATGGTTTGTTGGTTTCTGTGTCTCCTCTTCTATCTTCTTGTTTTTAGTCTTGTACCGCACCTTTCAGTTCGTAATTTTTTCCTTTCTATTTTCACCGGGATCCATTCTGGTGGGTTTCCAAGACTGTTTTCTTCGCTAGATGAGTTTTCATAGTCGGAAAAGTCTGTGACAGTGTGGAAGGGTATGTCTACACAGTCAGGCATTTCTAGGCTGGTGGTTTGGTCGACTGATGTCGGTAAGTCTTCTTCTCTCAGTTACGATGGTGTAGGTATTGTTATAGTTTCTTTCAGTTGTGGTACCGCTGCTTGCTGCTGATGTTGAATGGATTTCTCCTGCTTCTCTTGGCACCGATGCTGTTGTTGTTGTTGGCGGTGTAGCTGCTGTTATTTTTGTTGTTGCTGTTGTGGTGTTAGAGCTGTCCGCAGCAGCGTTTTTTTTTTCTTGCATGGAACAGAAAGCTTTTAAATGGACTGTTTCGCCCCATTCTGTGGACTTGCAGAATTTTTATTTGGACCTCTATACTGAATTATACGGCTGCTACCAGCAAAGGACGCCCACTTGTGGTGAAACCTGTGGTACCTTTAATTTGACAACCTTCCGACAGGGTTAGAATTGGCCATAATCTCTCACTTTCGAGGGTTGTTGTGGCATTTTCTTTGGCTTTTTCTTCACTTACTTCAACTGTACCAAAGCGCCTCCCACGGGCGACACAAGGTTTTGAACCTCAGACCGGTCTCAGGCATTTTTCGATCTGGCCCTGCATCACTCCCTCTAATCTCCTCGTCTTGAATATTACACATTTATATATATATATATATATACCGGAGTAAGCACATGAAATGTGCAACAAGGTGGAAAAAAGAGTACTCAAATACCAGAGGTAGAGTAATATGCTTTATTTAAAAGCAGCAGAAATATAACAAAAGACTGTTACTCTGAGTTTCACGTTCCCGTTCATCGGACAGTTTTGTTAGAAATCTAACAAAACTGTCCGATGAACGGGAACGTGAAACTCAGAGTAACGGTTTTTTTTGTTATATTTCTGCTGCTTTTAAATAAAGTATATATATATATATATATATATATATATATATATATATATATATATAATACAAAGAATATATATGCATGTATACACACATATATGTACATACTTACATCTACATGTGTCTATAGATGCATATCAGGGTACAGGACGTTAGAACAATGAACTACAGACCACGGAACGAACACATAGGAAAACAGATAGCCACTTGGAATTAATCCTTCGTCAGCTGCCTCTATTCTAACTAGACGTTTCGAAGTTTGTACTTTATATATATATATATATATTTTTTTTTTCTTAGTGTCTTCTGGCATTTTCACCGTTGTGTTAAGGAAGACTGTGACTGTTCTGCCATTTTTTGTTGCTCAACATTTTTTTCCGTCAACTCGACATTTTCCATTTTCCGATGAACTTGTACGAAACCGCTCCCATTCTGTTTAGAAAAAAAGAACGGCTTCTGTTGTCGTTTTATTAATGTTTGTAGTGATGGTGGCGGCTATGGTGGTGCTGTGTTGGGGACGGTGATGGAGGTCGTGTTTATGTCATTTTTTAGATATACCTTGCTCGTCACTGTTGCTACTGATACTTCTGTTGTTGTTGTTGTTGCTGCTTGCTGCTGATTTGGCTCCGTTTCTCAACCGCATCAACTGGTGGTGGGAAAGCAATGTCATAGGGGCTATTTCAGCAGCCATCGCTTCCCTCAATTTGGGAAGATATATTCATATTTTTGTTTTGTAATTGTAAGTCTCAAAATTCGCCTAAAGAGCGAATCAAGACATGACAAAGTAGGCCAATATCTACACTGGTTAATATGTCGGCATTATAAAATCAAAACTGCAAATAAATGACATTTTTCTCCTGCTTTTATTATTTTTTCTTTTCCTTTTCTCTTTCTTTCTTTCTTTCCCTTTTCTCTTTCTTTCTTTCTTTCTTTCTTTCTTTCTTTCTATCTTTCTTTCTTTCTTTCTTTCTTTCTACCACATGATTTTGTAAATGAACAATTTGGTGCGTTTATTTTAATAGCTTACCAATGTATTACACTGAGTTTTTTTGCCCTAGGTGTCGGGAAGACACTCGGCAAGAATTGGAAACAAAATTGAAAGAAGAGGATAATAATAATAATAATAATAATAATAATAATAATAATAATAATAATAATAAACTCAATAGTAATGACGTTTTTATTACTGAATTAAGAAAGATCGTGACTGTACGGAATGGTTATGGATCTTTGGGATTTGACGGGCAACACTTGTTTTCTTAACGAAACACTTTCAAACTTGGGACACTGGTAGAATGTGTCATATAAAACAACTTCTTCTCTTAACCTTCTTAACAAAAAATTGTACATCGCAAGTTATTTCATGTTAAAGTTGTCGTATTTCTGTAATTTCAACCAATCACTGACGTCTATTCAGCTGAATATAGTTAGTGCTGTTCGGTGTCAAGTGTGTTATTCCCTGTTTAATTATGTCATTATTCCCTAGTAAGGGTTTAGGGTTTTAGGGTTAGGGTTTTAGGGTTAGGGTTTTAGGGCTAGGGTTTTAGGGTTAGGGTTTTAGGGTTAGGGTTCGGGTTCGGGTTAGGGTTAGGGTTAGGGTTGGGGTTATGGTTATGAGTTATAGGGCTAGAGTTAAGGTTATGGCAAAAATAATCATAACCCTAACCGTAATCCTAAAACTAACCCTAACTCTAAAACCCGAACCCTAACCCTAAAACCCTAAAGCTAAAACCAGTACAAACGCACGAACGATGTCATAAATAACAGTGACAAACGAAAAATATATCGCTGATAGTTGTTGTTGACAACGGATAGTTTTTGTTGACAAACAACGGCACTAATTTTATTCAAGGGAAAACAATCCCGTAACACCGTTGTTTATATTCCACGGCGTAATTGTTTTCACCTCAATAGACGTCAGTGATTGGTTGAAATTACCGAAATACGACAATTTTTTACATGAAATAACTTCGAATACAAATTTTTTTTATCTGTTCTATAACACAAAATATACAAGTATTCGAAGTTTGAAAGTGTTTCGGTACCAAAAACACTACATAAAAAAATGTTGCCCGTCAATGTTGCCATGGTTATATCGAGAACATCTTACATTTTAGTACTGCGCAGGCGTCACTTAAGTAATCCTCCATTCCGTTTCTCTTATTCGTTTTTATATAATTTAATGAATGACATTAATGCTTCATCAGGATGTATTGGTAAGAAGATTGTTAAGAGTGTCTTTACAAGAGTTTAAAAAGTACCAAAATTTTCGGGAATGCAAATTCTAAGTTCTCAGAAATTTCTGGTATTAATGTTTATTCACGATTATTGTAGACGTGTCCGTTCAATTTTCTCCAAAATTAGTTGTTACTAGACTACTCGTGACCCATTGGGTCACCTGGAAATTCCGAGTTTCCCAGCAATGAAGTTTTATTTCGTGGTTTTTTTTTTCTTTTCCAGGTTATTTCGCATGGTTTCAACGAATGTGACATCGAAATCACACGTAAACGGCTCCTTTCCCCAGAAAAGGAAAGATTTGGCTACTATTTCCTGCACTTCTTGCTACCATGTAAAAGGTATTTCGGGTCCTTTATTGCAAATAGCTGTTACGTGGTAGCAGGGTGTGCTAGAAATAGCAGCCAAATCTTTGGAGGTGTGATATGTTGAATGCACTCAAAAGATTTTTTGTACTAGTATTCCTTTGGGACGAACTTGTGGCCTGACACTGCTGATCTGAAATACTCCATGGGATGATCCCATGTCTACGCTGGGTCATTCAAGAAATACGATCGGTACCTGCTTGATTGGTGGAACTGTCCGGCTAGCTCCACACAATCCTAAAATTCGAAGAAAACAGTCAACAATAAACTGTAACCCGTAGGACTTTCTGACGCCTAACGAAAAATTACCTTGAATTTTTTTAGGAGTGCGGCCCGTCTGATGATGAGCCGCATCTCATGCAACCTGCTTCTTGATAAAGGTCCAAAGTATTATACAAGTTTCCCAATAGCGCTAAATAGCGAACGTTTCAAAGAAAACTTCTTGTCATCCGAAGAAATCTGACATAGACGGCTACAAATTTGAAGGCACCGTTTTTACTGCTGTTCAGACTTGACATCAAGGTTATGGAAAATCGAAATAACACTACTATCCTTCCACACTGCCTCTCAATTTTGATTGATTAACACTGACGCACAAATCTCGTAGCTGTCGAAGATGGGCGCTAAGGTGTGCGTACATATGAATGTATGCAATCCATATCTGCGCCCTGAGTGTTTTAGCATACACACGCATATATACATATATATATGTGTGTGTGTGTGTGTTTGTGTATGTGTGTGTGTGTATACGCACACATAAGCATATACATACATACAGACAGAAATCTGCATGAAGTTTCTAGCTGCTGCATCAGAACACTAGCCTCATTAGCATCGGATATTCGGTATAAATTTAAAAGGAAGTTCTCCTAGAAATCCCGTCCTTTATCTATTGCTTCTAGAATGTCCGAGCTGACATTTGCGCCCAACCCCACCTGATTTTTTTCTCTAAATTTCTTTCGTTTCAATACAGGAGACTAAGATTTCGCCTGAAAAGCACGTTCTCAAGATTTTTATTTTCTCCCTCTCCATCCCAATTTCTTCATTTTTTTTACTGTTTGCGAATTTTTTCTTGGTAATCCACGGAGAAAAAAAAAAGAGAGCACGAATCTTTAAGAATTTTCTTCTCTCTTTTTCCTTACAGAAACGGTAAAATCCCCTTCCCAAACATCCACCCATCACCTCATCACTTTCAGAACGCTACAAACACCCAATGTCGCACTTTTAGCTTTTTGGAAAGTGGAGAAGTTTCTTCAGAAATAATGTCGTTTACCTGTTGTTTCTAGCATGTCGGTTTTTATGATGGTGCTCTAATATTTTTATGCCTGCTATTCCAGTACAATGCACGCATGCGTGTAATATCAGACGAAAGTGAAACATTGGGTGTTTTTGATTTTGAAAGTAGGTAGGTGATGGGTGGGCAAGTTGGGGGAAAGTGCACTGAGTGTTTCTTGAAGAAAAATTAAACTTAAAAAAACATATTTCCTAGAATCGTAATCTCTGTATTTTTCTACATGGATAAAGAACAAAATATATTTATATAAAAAATTACAAATTAAGAAATTGCGGTGGAGTCAAGGGGAAATTAAACTTTTGAAAACGGGAATTCTGCGCAAAATCGTATTAACCCCCATTTATACGGTGAAACAATACATAGCTTGTGATCCTTCTTAAGAACAGAAAGCATTTTCATGCAAATCCATGCAAATTTTACCTCACCCTTCACTTTTAAACAAACAATAACTTCCATTACCCCAGTAATCCAGTTCACTATATATCGGCGGTGCTGATTCTGCCCATAAGGAAGGAACAAAAAATACAGTATGACTGTAGGACATAATACTCGGGCAATGCTATAATCCACAACGAGCCATTTTTAGGTCACTTGGCCATTTAACATCCTACTACAATCCTACCATCCTGCATTCACTTATTATTCTTTCTCTTCTTCATCGTCTTCTTCTTCTTCATCGTCTTCTTCTTCATCGTCTTCTTTTTCTTCATCGTCTTCTTCTTCTTCATCGTCTTCTTCTTCCATTCCACCACCTCTTCCCTTACTTTATTACTACTACTGCTGTTTAGAATAACACCTACGCCAATATTATAAACAATACATTCAAAAGAGATATCTCAAGAATTCAATCACTACTACCATCCACAACAAGTCACTTTCAGGGAACTTGACCATTTAGCATCTTACTACTATCATAGCACTCCCGTATTATTTTCTTGTTGTTGTTGTTGTTGTTGTTGTTGTTCTTCTTCTTCTTCTTCTTGTTCTTCTTCTTCTTCTTCTTCTTCTTCTTCTTCTTCTTCTTCTCTGCCAAGAATTCACAACGACCTCGAACCCACAAGAGTAAACTGGAGAGACAGAGACAGGCAGAAACAAGAAGATGCCCCTTGTATTTGAATACCATGTAAATATTCTTTTAAATACTTTTCATTTAATTTTTCCCAAATTTAATTGCTTTCCATATTTACAGTTGAGAAAGTCTCAATGACCCAAACCGAAACTGAAATGTTTTTTATAAAATTATTTTAGCATAATCTACCTTGACTTTTTTCCATATATATATCAACTCGTGTGTACCTTGTCAACCTTCTACACACACACACACACACACACACACACACACACACACACACACACACACACACACACACACACACACACACACACACATATATATTAATGTTTGTTTTATGTTTGGTTATAATAAAAGCAGTTTTACATTAATCTGATGGATAACCCTATACTTTTGTGGAGTACAAATTTATCATTCTTATACAAGAATATTCTTGACAGTGACTTCAATGTTTCAGTCAGCTAAGCCAACGTCGGATTAGATGGTCGAAATTTCCAAGCCACTGTCAAGATTATTCTTGCATAAGAGTAATACACACACACACACACACACACACACACACACACACACACACACACACACACACACACACACGCACACATCTACAGCCACATCGTTTCGGGTCCAGTTTCCTTGCGTAGCACTTAGGGCAAGTATCTTTTATCATGGCCCTCGGGCTTTGTGAATGAATTTGGTAGAAGGAACCTGTGTGGGAGCACGTCGGGTAAACGTATATTCAGACACGCGAGCATATTTTTTGTGTATGTTCCCTCTACCGTTTGAAAACCGAAGTTCGTTTGTTGACGTCCCTGCCCGTTACTCAATGGTTCTGCAATGGGGAACGAGAGAATAAGGAGTAGAAATGATAAAAGAAATACTGGGGTCGATTTGTTGGACTAAACTCTTGAAGGCAGTGCTCCGTCGTGGTTGTAGCCTAATGACTGAAACAAGTAAAAAATAAAGTATATATCGAATTTTTTATCGAAACTTTTCTGCTACAAACTTCAGACCTCCTATACACATAAAATATGAGCTTACCGTATGCATTACTCTGTTGCGTGGAGCGGCAATGGCCCGGTGGTTAGGGCAGCGAACTCGCGGTCATAGGATCGCGGTTTCGATTCCCAGACCGGCGTTGTGTGTTTATTGAGCGAAAACACCTAAAGCTCCACAAGGCTCCGGCAGAGGATGGTGGTGAACCCTGCTGTACTCTTTCACCACAACTTTCTCTTACTTCCTGTTTCTGTTGTGCCTGTATTTCAAAGGGCCAGCCTTGTCACGCTGAATATCATTGTCACACTGTGTCACGCTGAATATCCCGAGAACTACGTTAAGGGTACACGTGTCTGTGGAGTGCTCAGCCACTTGCACGTTAATTTCACGAGCAGACTGTTCCGTTGATCGGATCAACTGGAACCCTCGACGTCGTAAGCGACGGAGTGCCAACAACAACTCTGTTGCAATCTCATCCTACGACATTATAAATTAAAAACTCATGCTATAATAAAGAAATCATCTTTATTACAGACACAGTTGAATTATATCACGAATATCTCACCGACATTTTTTGTTACAAGCAAATAGAGTTGCCTCCCCTATACTCCATCCTCGTCCTAGAACATATCCACTAAGATATTTTACACACGAATGGTCTGTATTTTGCTGCAACAATAATTCTATAGGTAGTGGGAAAACCCCTACTTTCTTTGTCTGTAATTTCTTGACGCCAATTTACATTTATGTTGTTTCTTCAATTATGATATTTCGTTCGTTTTTATATTTCAGGCGATCTAAAAAATTTTTTCTAGTACTTCGAGTTGCTTACTAAGTGGAACGATTGGTTCCCATTATTAGTACAAAACAAATATATTTATTGCACGTTACTAAATTCGTATTGAGTCCTTTACAACAGTTTTGCGGTTCCCTTTGTTTTAACGAACGAAAACATTCTAATCTCTCTCTCTCTCTCTCTCTCTCTCTCTCTCTCTCTCTCTCTCTCTCTCTCTCTCTCTCTATCTATCTATCTATATATCTATCTATCATCTAAACATACATGCACACGCATACACACTCACATATATGAATATGTGCATACATACATTCATACATACATATATACATACATACATACATACATGCGTACATATACACTTCGTTAATCGTTAATCCGTTAACGTTAGCTTTTTATTGAAAAAGGCATAACTACAGTTTAATACCCCATCGATTTTGTTGCTCCATAACTTCCAAAAAAAAAAAAGGGTAACTTTCACCAAATAATCACTTATATCCTGTAAATTGAGTGAATGTAAAGATTTGTTTCCGAGGAGTTGGGGACAGGAGTTTCGAAAAATTCACAGGATCCGACATTTTCCCCTTCCTAACTTTCTGGAAAGTAGGAATTTTAAAATGAAATTTTATACAAATACCTTTCAAACGGTGTTGACTACGATTACAAAGAAATTTGTAGGCAAAATGTTTGGAAGGGGTGGGTAGAGTTTCTGGAAAACGGAGTTTGGGATCAGACGGCCCATATAAGTTGGAATTTCTCCGTTTTGACGGTGATTTTTTTTCCAATGTTTTTCACCAAAATCTTCAGAAAGTTTTCTTTTTTTTTTCACTCCTGCTACTCCCTCAACACCCCAGTCCAAAATGATTTTGGCCGTATTTTTTTCTCATTACGCTCTTTAAACTCCCGAGAGAAACGTTTTCGGTTAAAAAGAAATTGCTAATAATTTCAGAGAAAAATGTTTGATTTAAGGGAGATCTGGCTGTTGTTTCTAGCACATCCCAAAACCTCCCTCCTCGTTTCTTTCTCACTCACACATCTATTGGTATTTTTCAATATTTTTCTCCCAATGAACACATTTTATGGAATGATGATGTCAAAGTAACACAAGTCTAGTCCCAACCGAGCGAGGCCGTGTTATGTGTGTATATAAGAAAAAAAACCCACCTAAAAATATCTTTAGTGTTCATATTAATCTGGCAAATGTAATGCTTATTTCACGTTGTTTTGAATTATTCAGGTTCAAATGGGGTGTCCACAATATTTGCTGTAACTTTGTAAATTTTTTACATACGGATTTGAAATTTTGTCAGTGGATGCTTTATATATCACTGGTTTATAGTTATGTAATTTTAGCTGATCTTGCTGAGCAAATTTGACTTTTATGGGCAAGTAAATTTAATAAACAGATGTAAAAGCAATAACATTATGGATAAATACTAAAATTGAAATTCTTAATGCATCTTACCTGTTTGATTTGTTACTAAATTTATCCCAGATGATAACCGACAAAAATTTTGCCACTTTTCAATATGAGGTACGTTAATTTGAATGATCGGTACAAGATTTTATTCTTTCCGTTAATATTTCGTACCTCGGTGTGGAGTAATTTTTTTCCACAGTTTTTTTTTCGAGTGCATTCAACGTATCTGACCTCTAAACCCGCCGCAAACCACTTTTTTTCGGAAAAGAAAGGAGGGAGAGGTTGTGGGGACCTCGAAGTTTCCCACCAAGGGAATTTTGTTTCGCGGGTCTTTTTTTCTTTTCCAGGTTATTTTGCACGCTTTCAGCGAATGTGATATCGAAATCACGCGTAAACGACTCCTTTTTCCAGAAAAGGAAAGATTTGGCTGCTGTTTCTAGCATGTCCTGCTACCACGTAACAGCTATTTGCGTTCACACTGAAATATTTACCAACTCTTTTTCCTTCCATTTATTTTTTCCACTTTATAGAAGTCAATATTTTCTCTGTTGGCATCCACCTCAGTTGATTTTGCTTTTCTCACAGTTCTGTGCTTTCTGGAAGAAGAGCCCTCACATTATCTAAAAGCTACAAGATTTCACTAATGTGATTTGTTTATTTTTTTAAAAAGATTTCGTAGAAGAATTAAATACAACGGGTTTTGGCCGGTTTAAACACTACAAAGTTAAAAAGTGCCTGAACTATAAAATCAGCTTTTTTTAGCCTTTTTGAGATCTTTAGAACCCCCAAACTATAGTTTTTCTTTTTTGTTTTTTGCTTTAGAATTTTAAAATGCTGATTTCATAGTTTTAAATTTTAAAGGACCTAAAAAAGGTTGATTTCATAGTTTTGGCCCTTTTGTAGGTTTTTAAAGGCTTTTAGAGCCAGAAAAGGGTAAAAAAGAAAGAAAGAAAAAAAAATTCAAGTGAAACGCAATTAACTAAAATTTGAAAACAATGGAAACTTTTAAACATTTACTGGTTTCTATGAAATTTTTGGGTTAACTGACTTGAAAAAAAAAATCTTGAAATACTAAAGAGTAAATTTATTCAATAAAATCGTCATTGGCTTCAATCACGGCCTCCAGATAGCTTCGGAATCACCTGCAACTCTTCTGGACAGTCTCTTTGTTTAAGTTGGTGAATACTGCCATAATCCTTGCCTTCAGTTCATCTTTGGTGTTACAAGGATTTTATTGATTTCTTGCTCAACTGCGCCCCACACATAATAATCAAGGGGGTTGCAATCTGGAGAGTTAGGTGGCCAGATGTTAGGGGTGATGTGGCCGCTGAAATTGTCTGACAGCCATGACTGGCTTCTCCTGCTTGTGTGGCATGGTGCAGAGTCCTGTTGCAAGACACAGGGTCTTCCAGCAGTCACCCGCTTCATCCAGAGCTGCACTATCTCCTCCAGGCACTTGACGTAGGCCTTCCGCGTTGAATCTGAGGCCGTGTGGGAAGATGAATGGAGGCATAACGTCGCCATCACTAGTGATCACTCCAAACACCATGATGTTAACTGGATGTTTGATTTTTATCATTCTCAGTACATGTTATGGGAACACGGTAAGCCAACGGTTGTTCCGTGTGTTCATCATCTGATCCTAACAGAATTTTTTCTCGTCTGAGCAAAACCAAAGCATGTTCGGTTGAAGGGGATGCTTGAGTTTGTTCAAAAGCTTCGTAGCGCGGCATTTCCTCTTGTCCTTGATGGCTTGGGATAAAAATTGGCCCTTTCTCATCTTGTACGAGGAATACCGAATGTGTTCGTGCTCTACCTGCCTGATAATAAATTCAGACACACACATGTCTCTGGCGATGGGCCTGATTGACTTGGTGGGATCGTTGTCAATCATGGCCTGGATCTCACCAAAAATTTCAGGAGTTCTTTTCTAATCAGAGCAATCAGAGTGAATTTTCTGAGCTGCCGTGACTTCGTAATATCATCATTAGACTCATCCAACTCTTTCCTCAGGTTGACACCCAAACTCTCTGAAATGTTTGCATTGGAGCTTCCGGCACAAATGCTAAGTAGTACACATGTCGTTTCCAAAATTTTCTGACAGAGTGAATTGCGTCATAATGCTGTTTTTGCTCACAGACGGCGCAGTCGACAAAATCAAAAGAAAAAAATTTGCATGCGCAAAATGAAAATTATAAAATGGCGATGGTGGGGGAACAAACACAAGCACAAAGATAAACACACATATACATACACTCAAATACACCCACACACCCACAGAGTTCCCTTTGTATCCATTTTCTTTCAAGTAGACGTTGAACTGTAAATGTTTGGACTGAACATTGGTTGCATTGATCTTAACAACTACGAGATAGCTTGCCAAGGTGAATGTCACTGATCCCGTATCTTCCATAAAAACAAACTAAAATTATTTAGTGAACTTCCATAAAAACAGTGAACTTCCATAAAAACAAACTAAAATTATTTAGAAATAAATGATGTTGCTCACCTTTAGGCATCTTCTGGAGAAAATGAAAGATTTTGCTCCGATCAATTTGCTTTTTGGCATCAGTAAATAACATGGATGAGGGGTACATTTCCACTCCTGATTCGTATAGTTTCATCTCTCGGTCTTTTAACTTCATCAAATAATCATTTACTTGCCTTTCGTCGCGGTTCAAAGTCAAATGCGATCCAAAACGCTGGTCGTTTTCCTTGTTTATGATTTCACGGCGTTCCGTTTCGTATGTTTCATCAGTAGAAGACAGTATAATCATTGGTAAAATACAAAGCATCGACAACAATGTTATGCAACTGGACTGCAAAATTTTCATATTTGCAAATTTATGAAGAAACACAACTACAAGAACTACCATTAAAACCTATATAAAAAAATGATATGGATGAAATCTTAATTTTAACGTTCCGTTTGACGACACTGAATTTACTCAACGAAAGAATTCTTGGTTTCCTTGGATTCTACTGTACGAATGTATGTAATATTGACAATACTATAAAATTCATAAACAAACGCTGCTATGAATTCTGCTGATGTCATTAGTCATTCCTTAGAATTCATGTTAACTTACATCTAAACAAGAATTTGTTTTCTATTTTTCTAAAGCTATCTCTTTTTCCCAATATTCACTGTATGATGTGAAAAATATTGAGCTTAAAAATATTAAGTTTCTGTTCCAACTCTCTCCAAGTAGTTAATATCTCCCTGTTAAGAATGATTGTTAACTGGCATTATATATATATATAAATCAACCACTGCTTAGAAATTTATCTCTCTACTGCCAATAATAGCTAAGAAATCGTAAAACAATGATACTAGTTCTTTAAGTCTACAAGCAACAGTAAATTTTTTTATGAGTACTTAACAACGAAGTTAGAAGAGAAATGGTCGAGAATATATTGGGCAGTAAAATAATTTATCCTGACCCCCACTGCAGCAGATGTTTAGGTTTGTCTAGACAGCACACAATTCAACGTGATTTTTTTTTAACAAAGAGAACCCGCACATGGTCGCCCGACCTGTTTGAAGTAACAAACAAATGTCCTTGAAAATGACATCTGTCGTACAGGTTAGATAAGACTAGAATGTTTTTTAATTATATATTTGCTTAACTAGAGATCATTTGGTGGGGTCAAACAACTAGCTCATCTTGAGCCAGGGTGGGAGCTTATGAGCTAGGGACAACCTTTTTAGAACAGAGCAAACTGCAAGTACATAAAAACGCTTCGGGTGCATCTTTGTCGAAAAAAATATTAAATCGTTAATTTTACAAATTCTTAGATATGTGACATTAAATATCTGCTTTGGCCTTATTAGGCCAGTAGCATTTTTTGTCATCCACGATTTAAGGAACTTATTCAGCAAAGCTTTTCACATTTGAATGCAAGTTCGTTCTTCCCTGCCGTTCTGCATGGTTATTCGATCAGTTTTAACATAGCAGCAAAATCTTACTCAAATCGTACCGTAACCTTTTAAAAAATGAAGAGTATTTTTTTATTATTATTATACCTGTGTCGTGAGACAAGTGTATATATGTAAAAATCTACCTGAAAAGTTTACAGAATTGGTGGTGGCGCAAAAGTGTAAAAAAAATGAAGTCTTTTGGACGAAAATTTCTTTTCTCAGACGGAAACAACAATCCGATGCCTTGCCCTTTTTCTTCTCTATGAAGTATTGCTAGCTATTCCGAAAGTTCGCCAATCAGAGTTTACAACCATCTAACGAGACAAGTGTAACAGTATATATTTACTAAATGAAGGGCACACTCGATAACCTAATCTTAGATTATAGTACGTTTGAAGAAAAAGATATTAGATGTCATTGGAACCATTTGATCAGAGATCTGCTTTATTGACCTCTGGCTAAACTACATTATCGACTTAATTCAATTGGAGAATATTGACTATTTTCATGTAGAAGTTTTATCTGTTGGGAAACTATTGTTTTATCCAGAGGCGCTTTGTTTCTCATTCGTTTAACCACGAGTACCTGGAGCAGGACATTCTGGATAACCGGATTACTTTTCCAAACTGTAACTGATTCTTTTACTTATATGTGCATCATCGTTTTCTCCTTCGAGTATTGAATAAAAGGAGTTTTAAAGTTTAGCAATTTGTTAGAAAACAATTAAGATTTTTGGCCTATTACCGCTACTGAAGGATGTTGTTCAATGCATCAATTTAAACAATGATGAATATAAATAAACCATTCTTCTGAAAATATAAGGCTGACTATCATTGTCAAAATAAGCCTCTAATTATGTCTTTAAATGTTTGGAAGACATTAACGGTAAGTTGTAAAATTTATAGATTTTATTTCTCAAGACTAGATATTAGTTATAGGTGCTGGCATAGTTGTGTGGTTAAGCAGCTTACTTCGCAACATCACGGTTTCGGGTTCAAATAAACTGCGTGGTGCTTCGGATAATTGTGTTGCACCATAGCATTCAGTCGACCAAAGTCTAATGCGTGAAATTTGCTCGACAGAGGCTATGTGAAAATCCATTGGAAGGATAGTTCCTGTTCTTTGTGTGGTGGGTTTAACCGGTCGCTTGGTTTAACACCTCCACATGCCGTTTGGTAGCCTTTAGCAGAATCCACTCTATTATAAACTTTTGAGCCAAACCTCCGACTTGAGAGCAACTTCCAACCTTTATCTCATCTGTCTAGAAGGTACTGAAAAGAGATTATGGGCGCTGTCCTTTCTTTGACTAAACCATGTAAAAGAAGAACTGTAAAGTAACTGAAACCGAACAGAAATAGGAGATAGTGATAATCAAAACACATTTCAACGATATTAATAATGCAAATAAATTGGGTTCGTTTTCATACACAAGAAAACGAACATGATTTTCAATATAGATCTATTCGAAATTTATTATTTAAATTCAAAATAATTTTGCTTTTTTGTAATAATTTTAACATGTCTAAAATAATTAATATGCCTTAATACTATTCTATAGATTTCTGTTTTTAATAATTTTAATCAATAGAAATATCGAGATGATAGCTACAGTAAATATGAAGAATTTTTCGTCAGATCTAACAATCTTAGACAATTTCTCTGGGTAATTCCTCCGACTAAATCGGGTTATCTATTCATTAAAGAGCAAGGAGAAAACAAGGGCGAAAACAAATATTTCAGTCATTTACAGAAAATAACTTATATAAGCATATTCATATGGGGTTGGTTTATTGTCCATACGATTATAGTGCATCTAATACAGTCAGATAGTGCGATAAAGTCAGCGCGGGTATAAAGTTGTTAGTCAATAAATTTTAATTACGTAAAATTACATTGTTCGTGAAATAAATCTAATGCCATTTTAATTGTATATTTAGGAGCAATTTTCTTTATTAGATTGCATACAATTCAATGCGGCCTTCCAATATACACTTGGCTAAAACAAATTAGCATTGTTATTGCTGTCTTACTCAGTACAAGACAGCCACTTTATATATGTATGTATGTTTAATGTCGTTTAAGGAAATGGACGGTCATGTTATCTGTATATGTTTGTTGTAGGCAAAAGACGATCACGTTTAAGGAAGGGAGAAGCCACTTGTGTTTGCTGTTACGTTTACAGAAAGGAGTTGCCAATCCAGGAAAGGAGTTGCACTGGGTGATCTAAATTCGCGCTACGTTACTGATCCAACTTTCCATTCCATGGAGTATTTTCTTTATTTTTATATCACACATGATTTAATCAAACGCTGTTGTTTTTACCATTTTGTAATCAAACGAAGCACGAACGATTCTTTCTTTTTCGTTTTCGTTTTCGCACTTGAGCATCATCTAGCACCAGCTTGTTAATTATGCTGTGACAAATCACTCCAGGCATCTCCAACAATTCGTTACGCATCAATTCTGTGAAAATGTTTGTAAATTTCCTGAACATATGTAATGGGGATCTGTCAATATATATTTTTGTTTGTACCTCTGGTTAGAATTATCAAAGTAAGTGACTGGAAGAATTGCCAAAGCGTTGGAATAAGACGCCTTACGGCATTTTCTCCTACTCTCAAGTCCTATAAAGTCAACTTCACCGCTCATCCTTGATGTGGTGGTGGTGGGGTGGGGTTTGGACAAAGTGCGTTGCAGTTTTTGTCTGGATACTCCATTTCTAAGTTCGTATGTGACGACACTGGTACCGAGTGGCATCGGTCCTTACATTTGGGGACATCATCGGAAGAACAAGAAAGGCTACATGGGTACACCCTGATCTGTTTCTGAAAATATGTTACTTGTTAAACAGAGCCGAGCTAATCCGTCTCATTAAAAATGTGTCTCTAATACACAAGTCTCTCCGAGATGTTTCTCTGAGCTAAAATCTTATAGCTAGTGCCATTCCATGTTTGAGTACACATTATAAATGTCATACACGTCAGAATTTCAAATTAGGTTAAATCGAACTTTTACATAGGCACATGACCAGAAATATAGTGGGCGAGGGCAATCAATTATATTGACCTAAGTACGTGACTACCACAGCGCTGATTGAACTCTTTAAGTTAAAGTAATAACAAATAATACATGTTTATTGTCTGATCTTTCCTATTGAGCCATTTTATACGATATTCTTCACAAGGGCGTATGCCGACAGTGTTCGATATGGTGAGGAAGTACACTGACAATGTCCGACATGATGATGGAGTGCGCTGGAAAACAAAAAGATTGGAAATCTCTGCTGTACAAGATGAGTCAATGAGACAGCATGTAACGTAATCGTTTAACCGACTAAATCTTAAATTTACACCTTATCTTTTTCAAAAGAGATGGATACTTTAGATAATGTGTAGTCCTCGATGCACGCGCGCGCAAACACGCACACGCACACATAATACCAAAAAGTTTTAAAGTAAATTGTAACAAGGTAAAAAATAACTAAACCACGGAGAACCCAATTACAAACAAATATGCTTTATTTTTATATTGCTTTACAATTCTTGCTTTGTAGCTGTTTTAAGTTGCCAGCGCCTTCATTACCGGTTAAAATGGATACATAGCATACCTAGATAAGTAAAGAAGAAAAAAGGAAGTTAGTGCAAGAAGCAACATGTATAAGGAATCAGTATAGTGGATTACGTTATCTTTAGGATGCCTGTTTTATCTAAATCCCTCCTCCATACGAAGCAGAGAGAGGTGAAGTTGATCCCAAGAGAAATTAAAACTTAGAATACAGAAAGAGAATTCAGTTTAGGATCAGTTTAGAATTCAGTTTAGGATCACGAGTAAGCCACTAGAGTTTCACGTGATTGATCTATTCTATAAATCGACCAATCAGCGTGAAGATGTGACGTGATATGGGACAGATGCAGGATGGGTTGATCGTTGTGTTGAATTAACATCCTTGCAAACTCCATTTTCCCTTTCCCCCATTCATTATAAACTCAATGAACACTTTTGAGCCAGTTTACGGTTTTTATATAAAAGGAATAAATACAAAAGAAATCACGAGAATCCACTGGTTCCATGATTGTCATACACATACAGCCACACACACACAAGAATTTAGAGAAATATATATATGTATATATGTTGTTGTACTTGGGGATGGTCATATTGCCAGTTTAGCCAATAAAAACACACGCACTGTATATTTGGTGTTAATTTGCTTCAGCTTTATATTACATTACATTACACTAATCCTATTTCGGCCAGAGTTTTTCGTCACACTTCTGTGACCTCATCAGTGGTCCTTTGCTTTCTTCTTTCTTATGTGTGTCCCACCTTGCTAACTATCAGCCATTTTGTATTTTAAACATATAAACGGAATATATGTATATATGTATATATGTAATTATTTGGAATTTGGGTATATGGTTAGTAGCATGTCGATTAAAGCCCTTTCATTGTTTAGTCTACCTGATGTCATCCACAGTTTTCATATGTGTTCCTGGATCTACCACACGAATTTCGCAGTGTTCATTGAGTTTATAATGAATAGGGGAAAACGGAAAATGGAGTTTGCAAGGATGTTAATTCAACACAACGATCAACCCGTCCTGCATCTGTCCCTTGCGAAATGCCGACAGTCTTCAGCAGACCCAGGAATATCACACTTTATAAAAATGCACACACACACACACACAAACAAGAAAAGAATGCAAATTAAAAAAAATATGCTTCAATTCTGCTTTTATTTGGAATATATGCTTTTTCCTCCTGAAGGAATACTACTTCAAATGAATTATTTCCCGATTACTAACATTGAGGTTTAAGAGTTTTTATCAAGAAAATCAATTTCCGTTTATAGAAAGTACGCGTTCCTCATTACAGAAGCAATTTTCTTTCGTAATAATAATTATGCGTTCTTCATTGTTAATAAATTTTTCTTTCACTCGTTTCAGGCATTGGACTGCGTTTATGTTAGAGGCATCATCTTGAAGGGTTTAGTCGAACTAATCATTCCCTAGTATTTATTCTTAAGTCGAGTACTTGCAGTATCGGTACATTTTGCCGAACCGCTAAGTAAAGGGGACGCAAACAAACCATTACCGGTTATCAAGTAGTGAAGGGAGTGACAGTGACACAAAACCCGTACACACGCATGCAAACATAAGCATACAACACACATACACACACACACACACACACACACACACACACACACACACACACACACACACACACACACACACACACACACACACGACAGTTTTCATCAACCAAATAAACTTACAAGGCACTGCTAGGCCCAGGGCTATAGTAGAAGACACTTGCCAAGGTTAGGCGTAGTGGTACTGAAACCAAAACCATGTGGATGGAAAGACGCAAACTTCTTACCACACGGCTATGCCTGTAAGATTTTTTTAAAATTAAGGGCATCCGAAAAATATCACAAAGCCTATGACCATGACTAAGCGAATTTTCGTCTACATAAGTGTAAAACTGCAGCCTTGGAACATCTATAAAATTCTTAAGACCTTCTTGAGACTTAAAGGACGATGAACAAAACAAGACGTTTTACTTCACAACCTTACTACCAAGCAAGCAGCCGGTCAAAATTAACTTTAAATTGATTTCAAGTTTTGGTACAAGGCCAGCAATTTTGATTGTTCTAGCTTCTTAGCTTTTATCAATAGGAAATACCTAGGAGAAACATCTCTGAACAGATCTTATAAAGTTATAGCTTAATATAAAATCAAATCAACGTTGATTGATTTGCGTCATTCCCATTGATAAAAGCTAAGAAGCTAGAAACATCGATGTCTGGGAATCCTGATGGCAACACTGAACGGATATGGTGTTTTCACACCCTTTTACCATAAGAGAAAATTTCACTGCAGTGAATTTGCCTTTTAGTAACTGAAATATGTCACAAACATATTTTAACTAACCTAACTTTGCTAATGCCTAAACACTGCTTGGCGCTAATGTTTTGGTGAAATAAATCCACCAAAGTTAATCAATGAAAATAAAGAATCAAAAGCGTCAAAGAAAAATTAACAAAACCTAAAATTCAGTCTTTTCTTAAGCATAAACAAGTGTCGCCTTTTATGAAAATGGATTAACACTCTAAGATAATAATGTTGCCAAAATGTAAGCTAAAAGAATTACTTATCACTTTTGTCTGTAAGCATTTCTCTTTAAAGGACGTGTGTCTAGCTTATTATCTCAGCGGGATACCAGTTTGCCTGACAGTCTGCTCGTAAACTTAATGTTAGCTGTTCTTGATTCCTTTCACAGTCACTTAATCAGTCATTAATAGATGCGAGCACACAGGAAGAATTTATTCGCCTGCACCCTTATACACACACACACACATACACACACACATACACACACACACACACACATTGTCTATATTATCATTTAATTGAACGCCACGCATTCATTTGCAAGTAAGTTTGTATATAAATAAACTTACTTGCAAATGAATGCGTGATGTTCAATTAAATAATAATATAAGTAATATAAATACTAAATAAAAATATAAACAATAAATAATATAAATAATAATAATATAAATAATAAATAATAATATAAATAAATAAATAAATAAATAGATATATGTAGAAGGTTAAAAAGGAACACACGAATTGACATATATGGAAAAAAAGTCAAGGTAGAAAAAGCTAAAATAATATTATTAAAAACATTTCATTACCGGTTTCAGTTATTGAGACTTTTTCAACTGTAAGCATGGAAAACAATTAAGTTTTGGAAAAATTAAAAGAAAATTTTTTTAAAAGAATATTTGCATAGTATTCAAATACAAGGGACATTTTCCTTGTTTCTGCCTGTCTCTGTCTCTCTTGTTTACTCTTGTGGGTTCAAGGTCATTGTGAATTCTTAGCAGAGAAGAAGAAGAAGGAGGAGGAGGAGGAAGAGGAGAAGCAGGAGAGGAAGAATGCGGGAGTGCCATGATAGTAATAGGATGTGGAGGCATACAAGGAAACCGAACGAAAACAATATGGAAGGTCGTTTCACTGTCCTGTTTTTGTTCCAAAGTTTGATCCTCCATAAATCCAAAATTTTATTTCGGAATTTATGGGCGGAACTGTCTTCGAAGACTCCTATTGTCGTTGAATTCTCGAAATGAGGAGTAGATAGACAGCCGACAACTAATGAAGGGTCGTTCTCCTTGTTACTTGTCCTGTTTTCCATTTCTTTCTCTTGTTTGTTTTCGTACTTCATGTTGTTTACACAGTTGGTGACATTCTGTAGCCATATATGTATATATATATATAAATACATATTATGACTGAAACAAGTAAAAGAGTAAAAAGAGATACATGCATATATATATATATATATATATATATATATATATATATATATATATATATATATATATATATATATATATATATATATATATATATATATATATATATATATATATATATATATATATATATATATATATATATGGGCACAGGCGTGGCTGTATGGTAAGTAGCTTGCCTACCAACCACATAGTTCCGGGTTCAATCCCACTGTTCAGTCCCCTGTTTACTCCCCGGGTTCAGTCCCAATTGGCAAGTGTTTTCTGCTATAGCCTCGGGCCAACCAAAGCCTTGTGAGCGGATTTAGCAGACGGAAACTGAAAGAAACCCGTCGTATATGTATATATATATATATATATATATCCCTTACAATCGCTTGACAACTAATGTTGGTGTCTTTACGTAACTTAGTTGTTCTGCAAAAATGACTTATAAAATAAATGTCAGGCCGAAGAAAAAGTAAGTACTGGAGTTGATTTATTCGATTAAACTCTTTAAGACGGTGTTCCAGCTTGGCCACAGTCCATTGATTGAAATAAGTAAAAGGATAAAATAGAAGATTCCAAGCAAATCAGTTTCTGGCGCACAAGATAATTGCCGATGCTATTTTTCAGGATTACCGTTTTTCCATATTCCGATCTTCCCATTTTTAAAATAAACGATGATGTTATATGTACCTAGTATCGGAATCATATTAAATACAATATTTAATTAAAAAAAAAAAATTATTGTTTCTAAAACTTACCTTTAATCTTCCATGATTCAAATTACGTCTAATGATAACTTTTCGAGACATTTTCATAATAATTTCCATTAATTTTTCCGATTACAACTTTGATAATACAATGTTTGCCACAGGATGCAGTTCGAACCAATTTTCCTAAATAACGGCCCCCTGAATTACTGTTTGCGAAAGCTGCTCGTGCTTCCTGCAGTAACATCTTGGTGTCTGGGTCCTGCTTGAAATGATTTCCATAGTAATCCCCCTGGTGAATAAAGTCCCTTGAAAATGTCATCATATTTTTCAGTTTGTTATTTACCATTTGTCTCATATATTCACCATAACCTTTATAACTATTTTGTACGTTATAGAGCCAGTTCGATGTAAAAGGTCGGGGATCATCCATTCCAAAATCCATAAAAGTTTCAGGCCATGGATTTTCATAACAATCTGCGAAAAGAAGCAACATATATATCATCCAGATAATAACATTATAACGTGCATTTCATAGATCCTCTACAATTATCGGCCACCATATGCTATAAAACAGCAGGAATACTCTTATTACTGGATATACATGTGGAAATCCGTTAGGGCACGCAGAATTTATACAAAATAATTATAGTGCAAGAAGATGGAATGCACAGGCTTTAATCCAAATCACCACAATTGTTTCTGTGCATCACCAACAGCTGTTAGTTGTTGAGTTTTTAAAATTATACATATTATTATATAAATATGATCCAGCAATAGCTGTGTACTTGCACGCCATCAGGTGAGTAGATTTGTGAGTACTGAAGAACCATCTATAGTTTCCCATTGTTTTATACCCATATTTTGTTTTTAGCATTCCTTTGATAAAGAACATGCAGTTTCAAATAGACACATATCATTAAAAAATACCTAATAAATTAATGGAAAATTGAAAAAACAAAAAAAAAAGTGATTTATAAAATAAATCGAACAGAATTCAGCAATGGAAATAAAGAATCAACAGTATTAAATAAAAATTAACAAAACCTTAAATTCAGTCTTTTCTTTTGCATAAACAAGTCTCGCCATTTATGAAGATAGATTAACACTCTAAGACAGGGGTTCTCGACCATTTTTTTTAATCTATGGACTCCTTGATTACTATTTTATTGTGGTAGTCATTCGATGTAAAAACAAAAACTAGTTTTATAGAAACTTCGGGTCTTTTTTAAAACGGGGGCCACATTTTTCATTAACGAAACACTTTGAAACTTGGAACACTGGTAGAATGTGTCATATAAAACATCTTTTTCTCTTAGTCTTCTTAAAACAAAAAGAAATCCCTAAGTTATTCCATGTTAAAGTTGTCGTATTTCTGTAATTTCAACCAATCACTGACGTCCATTCAGCCGATATACATTAAGTGCCGACTACATAAACAAACGATTCTGAAACAATTTTATCGGTGATAGGGTTAGGGCTAGGGTTAGGGTTAGGGTTAGGGTAAAACAGCAAATTTAAAAAGAAAAAAGTAAAACGAAGCTATGGAAATTAAATACGCTTTACACCGCTTAATCAGCCAAAGGTGTAAATGTAAACAACTGAATACCTGTCAGTGATTGGTTGAAATTATCGAAATAAGACAATGTTTTACATGAAATAAATTCGAATACAAAAATATTTTTCTGTTCTATAACACAAAATAGATAAGTATACGAAGTTTGAAAGTCTTTCGGTACCAAAAACACTACGTAAAACATTAATGAAAAATGTGGCCCCCGTTTTAAAAAAGATCCGAAACTTCTTTCAAAATTCCTATTTTGTTTTCACACATTAACTTGTGTTGCTTGAATTATATGTCAGAGAAATAATTCTAGCTATTTCTTGCAATATATATCGATACATGTATCTAAAGCAGGAATGGGGAAAACCTCCGCCCACGGGTGCAAATGCGCTCGCAAGCCTCGTATAATTGTATGTACAAAAATAGTAAATAGTAAAGGCTGGTATAATTGTATGTACAAAGTATAGTAAATTTTTCAATTATAAAATTTATACAATATTGGTGTAGGTCGCATTTCCACCACGACTTAAAACGGTTAGATTCGAACAGAAAATCGTCCGATAATTGCCATTTGAAGGGAATTTTTTTTTTCCCTATAAAACACATATTGCTACGCTTGTACCAGCCCCATGAGAGCCAACTACACTCTAGCTGAAAAAAAATATAGAATACCTCATCGGTAATATAAACGTCCTAAATTCCGTGGCTGCGTTAATGAAAATGCTACGCGCTAATCTAATGTTTTAAACTTATCTTTATTAATGTGTCTCGAATTATATATAGATATATACAAGATTTCCACAAATATAAGAGTTAGAACTTGTGATCCACCCGCGGACTTTTTTCTTTGGAAATATTTGCCCGCCGCACTAAAAAGTTTTCCCACTCCTGAGCTAAAGCAAAAGTTTTTCAGAGGTCCTTAAAATTGTATTGTGGATCCCCAATTTACTAATTCATTGTGTGGATCCTCGAAAATCTTATATGGATACTCAGGGGCCATATGGACCCCGGTTGAGAACCATTGTTCTAAGATAATAATGTTGCCAAAATGTAAGCTAACACGATTACTTATCACTTTTGTCTGCAAGTATTTCTCTTCAAAGGACGTGTGTCCAACTAATTATCTCAGCGGGATACCAACTTGTCTGACAGTCTGCTCGTAAATTTAATTTTAGCTGTTCTTGATTCCTTTCACAGTCACTTAATCAGTCATTAATAGATGCGAGCATACAAGAAGAATTTATTCGCCGGCACCCTTACATACACACACACACACACACACACACACACACACACACACACACGTGTTCATTCATTTAGTGCATAAGTAGAAATAATTATAACTAAATATATGCATAACATACATATATATATATATATATACGTGGAGGCGCGTGGCTTAGTGGTTAGGGTGTCAGCATCATGATCGTAAGATTGTGGTTTCGATCCCTGGACAGCGCGACGCGTTGTGTTCTTGAGCAAAACACTTCATTTCACATTGCTCCAGTCCACTCAGCTGGCAAAAATAAGTAACGCTTCGATGGACTGGCGTCCCGTCCAGCTGGGGAACACATACATCATTGAAACCGGGAAGCCGGGCCCATGAGCCTAGCTAGGCTTTAAAAGAACGCATTTAAAAAAATTTTATACATACATATACACATACGAACATACATATACATGCGTACATATATATATGTACGCAAAAAAACAATAACAAAAAAACAACAAAGTGAGGACGTGATATGGATAGTATTATTGGACGCTCAGGAAAGGAAAGAGAGAGTGTATGACGTTTCGGGCGTAGCCCTTCGTCGGAAAGATGGAAAGTTCGGAGAATGGAAGAACGGAGAAAGAGGAAAATGGTACCGATGCCCACGAGGTTACATATATATATAAAGTAGTTGTATGCTGTCAACTTAATGTGACAGTCCCATGACGGGAATAATACTACTGCTATTTAGCCCTAGGAAGCAGCACCGCTTCCTGTCGGCCTTGACACATTTCCTGTGTCCTTATGTTTACAAGGGGGTGACAAGCACCTCCACTTAGCTAAGCCTGCATCTAGAGACATGTTTCTGAGTCTTTGCTCGTCATCAGTCTGGAGTAGAAATGTATTATTTCTATTTTTGAAATCAGTGAATGTGTTTCACTAAAATTATTATGTTCACGAGAGCTTGACAGGCATCTCCGACTAGCAGGCCATTGTCTTTGGATACCCTCTTTGATTTTTGTTTCGACGTTTTTTGTTGCTGCCGGAGTGAGTTCGTGTTTTGCTTGTATTATTGTCAACTGTGTTTTTTTTTTCTGTGAACTGTTTGTTGTTATTTTCGCCATTCGGAGCGGAAAATTTTTGCATAATTGAAAATTGTTTTCTTGTCTAACGACAAGTATCGAGCTAAATTTAGCACCTGAGAAGGAATTCCCCGGAGTGGGAGAGGTCAACCCAGTTGAAAGTGAACAAAGGAAACCAAGTTTCTCCAAGGCAGTGAGCGGAAGCTCAAAAGAATTAGAAGGAACAGTGGACAAGCTGTTTCAGTATAGACAACTGATGCAAAAAGTGGGTGAAGAAACAAAACTAATACCGCCCCCAGAGTTGATAAACGCAATTAAAGAAAAAATAGTTGTACATAAAAGTATACAACTTAAAAGAGAAGAGAAAAGCCGAAGTAAAGACGGATATTGTGGAGAGATGTTTGGCTCCAATTTGGCCAAAAGTTCGCTACGTTAGTCGAGGCACAAGAAGTGCAACTGTTGAGGTGCATTTCGACTCGGCTAACGTAGCAAAGGAGGTTTCAACACAAACCTTAAAAAATGAAAGCATTATGCTGCTTCCCACTTACATGGGACGCAGAACGGCTCGAATCACAGTGGAAAGCATACCGGTCGGGTATGATATAATGTGGCTGGCAGCAGCGGTATTTTTTGACGCCGAACAAAAATTAAACATCCTGAGTATGAGGGAGTAGGAGGCAATCAACTGGAGAGGGCAGACGCTAGAAATAGTTGTTCAAGGAGAAAATAGTGTTCTAGAAAGTTTGCCCGACAGAGTGTTTGTGGGGGAGTGGCACACCATTCGCGTGTCGGTGGAAGGACGTGGACCCAGATGTTTCAAATGTGGACAAAAGGGTCACGTCCGTTCCGACTGTTCAAAAAAGAAGATAAACAGCAACGCGAGTGACGCCCCTCCTTCGAAAGCAAACGAAGAAACGAAAAATGCAAATGCAGAGAAAGGGAAAAAAAGAATTGAGGAAAAAAAAAATAACCAGAAACAGCAAGAAGAGGTACAAAAAAGAAAAGGAATAACAGAAGAAAAAAATAGACCAAGAGACAAGTACAACGGAGGAAAGCGAACCTTCAGAAATGGAGTATACATTAGTTTCAAATAAGAAGAAAAAGCAAAATAGATCGGATTCCCCTCCTCAAACAAAAAAGAAGACAAGCACACAGACACAACAACAAATAATCTCCCAACCCCACCCTTCCCATACAACGTTTATTGGAAAGGATTTTAACAAACCAGAGAAAGGTGTGAAAAAAAACTGACAAAGTTGTGGCCGTAAGTGCTAATAATGAGAAGATAGTGACAATGTTTAAAAAAAATGATAATATAAAATTGTTTAAGTGCGACAAAGACCAGTACCGCTACGCGGAGGTAGGCAAAGAGTACTGGGATAACAGACTGTTGCAGGAGAACATTAGAAACAATAACAGATATCACAAAAGACTTTTGGGCGAACAAATTGCCAATCAGCCCAGCAGCCACCCCAGCCTAGAGCCCCGTGGCCGATAGTTGTTGTTGACAAACAACGGCAGTAATTTTATTCAGTTGAATACACGTCATTGATTGGTTGAAATTACCGAAATACGACAACTTTAACACGAAATAACTTTGAAAATATAAACTTTTCTCAACAGCACTAAGAGTAAAAGATATTTTATATGACACATTCTACCAGTGTCCCAAGTTTGAAAGTGTTTAGTTACAAAAAATTAATTTGTCGATGTGCCGTTCAAAGGGAAAAGATCCGTACTTTCTACTGACGTCTAAAACGGTAGTTGGATCTATTTTAAAACGGGGGCGCCAGTTTTCATTTATGTTTTATGTAGTGTTTTTGGTACGGAAAGACTTTCAAACTTCGTATACTTATCTATTTTGTGTTATAGAACAGAAAACTATTTTTGTATTCGAATTTATTTCATGTAAAAAATTGTCTTATTTCGATAATTTCTACTAATCACTGACGTCTATTCAGTTGAACACAGTTAGCGCTGTAACGGTGTATATCGTATTAATCCCCTAACCCTAACCCTAACCCTAACTAGACTGTTAACCGTAACCGTAACCCTAACCCTAACCGTAACCCTAAAACTAACCCTAACTCTAGAATCCGAACTCTAAAATTGTTACACACATAGATACGCACAGCGTAATTTATTATATAAACAATATATACGTATAAATTACGATTAAACCGGATGAAATATGTCACAGGGAATAACATTTTTATGACCGCCCAGCAGTAACTCTATTGAGCTGAATAGACGTCAGTGATTGGTTGAAATTACAGAAATACGACAACTTTAACATGGAATAACTTGCGAATTCCTTTTTTTGTTAAGAAGACTAAGAGTAAAAGATGTTTTATATGACACATTCTACCAGTGTCCCAAGTTTCAAAGTGTTTCGTTAGTGTTTCGTTAAGAAAATACTGGCGCCCCCGTTTTAAAATAGATCCCAGTAGTTTTGTTAGGGGACTTCAACACTATCCTTGATGAGCACATCGATAGTGTAGGCTCCACCAATAGAAAAGGGAATCCATGCCTCAAGAGTCTACTAGACAGCTATAATCTAGTAGACCGCTACTGACTGGATGAGTCGAGCGTTCCACAGTGGACGTGGAGTAACACCGACGGCTCACGCAGATCGTATATAGACAGAATGTTCGTTAAGGAAAGATATAAGCATAGTCTTAGTTGTCCACAATTTTGTATTGTGCCTTACACGGATCACAAACTTATGACATGTGAGATACAGGTAGATAAGTGTTATAGACAGGGCTCCATGTATTGGAAAATGAACAAGTCTATTTTGGCCTGTGATGCTTTCCGTACTCGGATTAAGGAGTTAGTTCAGAGGGCGTTATGTGGCACCATCATTAAATAATAGATGGTGGCTAGCCCTCAAGAGAGCCATCCGTCTTGAGTCCATTAGATTTAGCGATCAGCTAAGTTTACATAGGACTAGAATAGAGGGTGACTTAGTTAAGAGCCTAGATGAGGCAATGGAATCTGGCTCAGCACCTAGAGTGTTGGCGGCGAGAACGGTCTTGTACTGTAACCTCAATGTCAAGCAAAAAGGGTGCCGAGTTAGAGCTAAGGTACGCGCTGGGAAACGAGAAGGTATTAACGTAGCCAGATGGGCTCGTCATGGGGAGAGTCAGAAGGGCAAAAAGTCCTGTATTAAGTCTTTAATTGACGAACAGGGTCGTAAAATCTATGGACAGGGGGAGATGCGAAAGGCTTTTCACCAGCATTTTGCTCAGTTGTTCGGGGAGAGCGGTACGCTTGAGCGCGGGGAGCCCTTAAGGTACTTCCTAGCTGGCGGGCCTCGACTCTCGGCAAGTGAAGCTGGATGCTGTGAAGGGCCGATCATTCCCGTGGAGGTAAGAGAGGTGCTGGCCGAGTGCATTGGGGAAAAGTCGCCGGGACTGGATGGTCTGCCCTACGAGTTTTACCGTTTAATGCCGTACTTGTTTGGGGATGTCCTGGCTGGCGTCTATAGAAACTGGCAGCAGAATGGGAGTATTCCCAGCTCTGTAAGCCGAAGAGTAGTGACGCTGGTCCAGAAAGACCCAAGCAAGGGGGATGGTATTAGCAACTATCAGCCCATAACTCTACTTAACGTAGAGTTAAAGATTTTGGCCAAGGTTTAACAAAAAGGTTGACGGCTGTTGTGGGGAAGCTTGTTGGGAAGGCACAGACTTGTGCAATCCCAGGCAGGTCGATCCAGGACAATCTTCATCTTATCCGCTACACCTTAGATAGGGTAGGGAAAATAGCCGGCAAGGGAGGGGCATTGGTCCATTTAGACCAAAGTAAAGCATTCGATAGGGTAGAACACCAGTACCTGGGGGCTGTCCGCGAGGCGGCTGAGCTAGGCTCTGGCTTTCGCGGGTGGATCTCTGCTATGTATAGCGGTATCAAGTCCACCGTCCAGATAAACGGTTACCTAACGGAGCCGTTTTCGTACGTCAAGGGTGTCCCTTGTCTCCGATTCTGTATGTATTGGCCCTGGAGCCATTGCTGTGGAGGCTGGAGAAGTTAGGTGGCAACCCTAATGAGATTGGATGTGGTAAGTTCACTTCTGCGTATGCGGACGACGTCACCCTCATCGTGTCTAACGAAGCACAACTAACACAACTACCTCGTGTAGAAGATGCTTTCCGACGATACGAAGCGGTAAAAGGAGCAAATATTAACAAGGACAAGTCCATCGGTTTGCGCCTCGGCACCTGGAGGAACTAGCCGATATTGTCCAGTGTCGTCGGACACTGGACAGATGGTCCTGTTAAGTTGCTTGGAGTTTGGTTCGGGTCAGACTTCCAGACGGAGAAGAATTGGAGCGAGGTACTGAACAAGGCGGAGGCCATAGTACGGAAGTGGTCCGGAAAGTCTCTGTCCTTGAAGGGTAGAGCGGAGGTGGTGCAGGTGTTTATAGCATCTGTAATCACCTATCACCTGTCCGTTGTGCCTTGTCCCAATTCTTGGCTAAGCAAGCTGGAAAGACTCCTATTCCGCTTTTTGTGGAAGGGAGGAAAGCCACTTGTGGGGCGCTCTGTGTGCTGCCAGGAATCGCTAACGAGTGGTCTGGGGATGCCCTGACTAATGATGCGCAGACATGCGTTGAGGCTGAGACATCTCTGGTGCCACCTGGAGGGTGATAAGTTGTGGAGTCCGCTGGCAGAGGTGTTCTTGCCGCGATCGGCCTCGCTGGATCGTTTTAAACCCGGTTTCATTAAAAGGCGTAATCTGACTTTATGGCAGAAGCAGTGCCATCAGGAACACTGGCTAATCCACAAGACGGGCAAGGCTGTGTGCAGAAATACCACCTCGGTATTCTATAGAGGGCTGGTGGAAGGCAAAAATGACGACGTCTTAGGAAGGGCTCTGGGGTTCGATGAGAACCAACTTACCGACCTGTTCCGAAAAACTTTCAGGCCGGGATATTGGATAATTTCCAAAAATCCATGACTTGGCAGTGATACAGGAACGCTTTACCTGTTCGTTATAAGTTATCAAGGCACAGTATGGCAGTGCCACCGACATGTCATGTCCAAGATGTGAGCTGGACAGTGAAACTGTCCAGCACGCTTTTGTCCATTGTCAGAAGCTTTCGGGTTTGATGATTTACGTGTTGTCGCATCTGGGTCGAGTACAGCTGTCGGCTGGATCTATAATAAAGATGATACAGCCAACTGGACTCTCGAAGAAAGGTGAGGCTTGTTTTCTCTGTACGGTAGCAGTGTTGAAAGAGTGCATATAGAGAACAAGAATAGAAGGTTTTGTGACAGGGTCCTATATATCCGGCACCGGTTTGCTGGTTTACTTCAGATATCATCTAAAAAGCAAGATAAGGCTGGTAAGAGGACATTGTCAGCAAGAGTATATGAGCAAAGACTGAAGAAAGTGATGAAAAAGGTGGGTGCTAGTTGCCCAAATTAACCATCGAAGAAATAAAAAGTGATCTGCTGGGCCTTATAGGCTGCGCGGTTGGAGAATCTAATTTCTGTGTAATTTGAAAAACACAAAACGGATCAGTTTAAGTTCTCTAAATTTTTGTCAAGTTCTCATTAATTTTAATTTCATTTATTAAATTGTACATAATTGTTAAAACCAAAAACTGTATATAATCACGATCTCATTCATTTTGTGTAATTGTTTGTCCTCATCTATGTGTGATCCGTAGTGATCGTAATAAAGATTTCAACTAGCAGGCCATTGCTACTCCAGACTGATAACGAGCAAAGATTCACAAACATGTCTCTGGGTGTAGGCTTAGCTAAGTGAAGGTACTTATCTCCCCGCTTGTAAACATAAGGACACAGGAAATGTGTCATGGCCGACAGGAAGCGGTGCTGCTTCCTAAGTGTAAATAGGGATAGTATTATTTCCCTTCATGGGACTGTCACATTAAGTTGACAGCATACAAATACTTTATCGCATCACTACTGCATAAATCTCTCTGAGAGATTTAGAAATGTATTATATATATATATATATATATATATATATAGATAAATAGATAGATAGATAGATAGATAGATAGATAGATAGATAGATAGATAGATAGATATATATTAATATATGTATATATATATATATGTATGTATATATATATATATGTATGTATATATATATATATATGTATGTATATATATATATATATATATGTGTATGTATGTATGTATGTATGTATGTATGTATATATATATATATATATATATATATATATATATATATATATATATGTATGTATATATATATATATATATGTATGTATATATGTATATATATAAATGTTAAATCTCTGCCACATTTAAATGGCAAATATACTTCACTTTATCGTGCAGTTACTGTTAATACCTCGTTCAGGGATTTAACATTGCTTGTTTTCACTTTTTCGATATCAGTGAATAACTTCACTGGAAAAAGACTTATATTTTGCCAAGGGATTGTCCTTCTCATCGAAGGTCGGCGATTATCGTACGCTGAAGAAGGGAAATAACCCTGAAACTCGGGTCCGTACGTATCGCAGACCAAGATGGGAGGGATAACTTCCCTTGGCAAAAATAGACAGGACACAGATGTGTGTCGATAAGCCAGCTGGAGGAGATGTTCTCCTGGGGCTAAAAGCAACAGTAACATCCACCCTTAGGGGTCAGCCACATTTAAATGGCAAATATACTTCACTTTATATATATATATATATATATATATATATATATATATATATATATATATATATATATACTGCCATAGATATACATACATTTATACACATTCTTTAGACACAATACAAACATTCATACTTATGCACACACGTGTTTATATACACACTATTGACGATTCCTTTCACTTCTTAGCATTAGGTTAAACAACAGTTTTCAGACCCATGCAGTCATTATACATACATACATATCCTTTTATTTCACACTAATGTACATACACCTGTATTTACTTACATATATCTCTCTAAAGAGACTCTCATTTTTCTCTCATCAATGTGCATCTCTCCATGTCACTCTACCAACCATTTTCGACTAACGCTATAACATTCCTCCAGCGTAAGCCGGTCCTTTCTATAGGCACTTCCTCTTTACCTAAACAACTGTACCTAACAAATCAGTAATTATGGGATCATACAATGTAGGTGTACAACAATATAAATAATATCATTTAGATATACCAATAATGATACTGAGACATTATAATAGCATTTTTGAGTAAAAAACTGATTGGTATAACTAAACGATCATTGATACATACAAATTATTGCAAACATTATATAATTCAGGTAAGCAACATCACAATCTTGGAAGTAGAAATAATCATCAAATTATAAGTACATTTTTGAGTAAATAAAGGGTTAATATAACATTTAACATTATGTATTCTTTCCAAATTACAGAAATGAGCTTTAAGTCTATGGTTACATGTTAAAATAATCAACTATTTGTTGGTTATTTTATCATTAGATAATGTCATTTCAAGAGTCTCTTTCAGGCAGGGGTTACACGCTTTTGAGTATGCGTTATATGGTTTTGCATTTCGTAGTACTGTACAAGTTGTGCTGTATTGTATTTTCTCTGTTTGAGGTCCCATATGAGGTCTGCGAGTGGTGTGCATTGCCTTCTACAGCTGTTCCAAAATGATGTTGCATGTGTTCCTCCAGCATTTCTTGAAGGTGTCGCAATATATGTATATACAGGTGCACTTATTTTTACAGTGCATTTATATGTTTCTATGTTAACACTCAATCGTCAAAGGACTTTTATATATACATATAATACACATACACATACACTCACACACATACACATACACACACACATGTATTTATGTATGTATACTTGTTTTACAGTACATTTATACCATTTATACATAAGTCTCTTTGGCAATTGAGTCTTTACATTGAAGCATTACATATAAATGTACTGTAAAAACAAATGCGCATGTATGTATATATATATACATGTGTGTGTGTGTGTGTGTGTGTGTGTGTGTGTGTGTAGATATTGGCTCAACTAGGGACACCTTCAAGAACTTCTGGGGGAACAATGTAGAATATTTTCTTTTGTCACTTATCTCATATCCAATTAAATGAGAATATTGACCACAGACATTGTTGTCTATCAAACTCATAGCATTTCTTGAAATTTCAAGGTCCATGTAAATACAACACAGAAACTTTTTATTGCTGATCTGGAGACATTTAAAGGAATTAGCAGTAGATATTTTCATGCGAAAAAAAAGTTATTTTGCGCGATGTAACCCCACATTTTTTTGGATTCTCTCAAAAAAATTCAACAAACATTTCATGTAAAAAATGTTTTGTTTAATGCTTGCCTGGGTTGTTGAACTCTATAGTGAAAATAGGAATCAATACAGCTCTGGTAAATGTTTAAGATTTACATCTTAGATATTACATAATTTATGCCACTAAGTTATGTAGGCCACGCAAGAAAACCGTGTATGAGAAATATGTGAAAATATTACGGAGTAGATTCCATAGTTTATATAACTTACCTGCGATTATGTCCGAACCAAAAAGCAGGACAATGATGATTGTGATTAAAGAAGGTATTCTTAACATAGCCATTGATGGTACTGCAAATAAATTCACATGGGGTTTACATGGTTATACGGTTGTTGTTTTTTTTTCTTATAAAATTGTTCTATAGATGTAATGAATCGCAGAATATAAAAGAAAAACAATAAAAGAAAACAAATTTATTCACTGGATTGGAATAATGGAGGACCAAGTGTTTAGTAATTATCACTAACTGTTATTTTTAACTATTTATATTATTTTCTTTTACTTAACAACATGGACACAATCTGAAATTCAAAAAAATCTAGATCGAAAGAACTTGGAATTCACTAAAGAATAAAACAAGACAAACATATTAACATATTAATATCAGAACTTTTATATGCAAACGCTTGCAATGAAGATGAAATATTGCTCTTTGCTAATTAGTAACACGCTAATATTTGTATTCAAGACACACACACACACACACACACACACACACACACACACACACACACATGCAATGGAAACACTCCTATAACTAGCGTCCTAGCGTCTATAACTGTCATAAGAAACACTCGATGATGTGTTGGAAGCACTCATATACAAGTTATCTTGTCCAACCGGTTGTATGAATTCATAGAAAGTAAATGTTTCTACAGACATGAAAAAGTAAATATTTAACTAACTTGACGTTTTAGTGATCTAAAATTTGCAGTGGAAACTCGAACGTCTTGACATTGCAAGAACGAAGACTAAACATACTTGGTAGATATTTTTGACCAGTTTGAAGATTAATGTAATATCTTCTGCGTAAATATAATTTTCAGTTAAAATATTGCGACTTGGATATTTCCTTGTCTTTATTTTCTGCTTCTGGTTGATAGTATGTTTTTTTTATATTTTTTATCGCTAGATATATCATATATATCTATCAGTTTCTAATACACAAGCTTTTGTCAGTGATCTTTTATGTATTGAACATTTTCCCCAACACTTTCATTCAAGTACGTTTGAATAGCAGCTTGATAGCAGTAGCACGATGGGGTACCCAAAAGTAACCGGAAACGTTCTCTGTGGGACAAGCCCGTTGTAATCCAGGCTTTCACCGCTAGAAGCCACTTAATGCTACCCTCAGGCACCAATCTGCCGACCGGCATCGTTGGCTGTAGTTTAACCGTCACGTGATGTGTCTTTATTTTGCAGCGCTTCTCCCCTGTTCGTCGATTTTTGCGATGGCTGAAAGAAAGGGACAGCATGCTTCCGTGAAATTCTGGGGGAAACGGCGGCCAAAACAGTTGTCATGCTTCAAACAGCTGTCATGAGCAAAACACAAGTTTACGAGAGGTTTTCACTCCTTAGGAATGTTTACTTATCGTTTGAAGGCCAACTTCGTTCAGAGTGACCGTCGACTTCCTGAACGAATGAAAACATCACGAAAATTCATGAACTGGTCTTGGAGGGCCATCGCCGAACAATTGACAAACTTGTTGATATGACTGGTGTGTCCCGGAGCTCCTACCAACGAATTTTGTGCGAGGAACTGCGAATGAAAAGAGTTGCAGCAAAATGTGTGCCTCACTTGCTCAAGGAAGATCAAAAGTAGTCACGACTGAATGCGTGTCGTGAACTGAAAGAATATTTGGAAGTTGATCCGAACCATTTTTCGAAGGTTACCACTGGTGACAAAAGCTGGTGCTACGGTTACAACCCCGAAACCAAGCAGCACTCAAGTCAATGAAGTCATTCAATGTCACCACGCCCTCAAAAAGTGGATCAAATGAAGTCTAATGTCAAGACAATGCTAATTTGTTTCATCGATGCGAAAGGAATTGTCCAAACAATATTTGTTCCTCCTGGTCAAACTGTTAATCAGATATTTTACTTGGCAGTTCTGAAGCATTTGCGAGATCCAGCGAGACGAAAACACCTCGACAAGTGGCAAAACTGACAGTGGTGGTTTCATCACGACAATGCGCCTGTGCACACCGCCTTGAGTGTGAGACAGTTTTTGACCAAAAATGACATGACCCCATTTACCTACCATTCCTATTCACCCGATCTTGCTTCCTGTAACTTTTCTTTTTCTATTCCTCCGAATGGAAAAAGTCCTTAACCAAAAACGTTTTGCAGATGTAGAAGATGTGAAGAAAAAATGACGGAGGCGTTAAAAGGCATTACTTCGCAAGAGTTCCAGCACTGCTTTAAACAGTCGAAAATGTGTCTGGACTGATGCATTGCTTCAAATGGAGAATACTTTGAAGGCGATAAGAGTGTAAACATGTAAAAATTAAGTGAATAAAATAATATTGTAAAATTCCGGTTTCATTTGGGTACCCCCTTTTTGGGGTAGTTAGCACGGCATTAGTAGTTTAGTTAGGGTTTAGCAGTTAGCAAGGGATTACTGGTTAGCATGGGATTAATGGGAAGCAAGGCATTAGTACATAGGAAGAATTAGTAGTTAGCAAGGGATTTTTGTTGTTGATGGCACTCCGTCGCTTACGACGACGAGGGTTCCAGTTGATCCGATCAACGGAACAGCCTGCTCGTGAAATTAACGTGCAAGTGGCTGAGCACTCCACAGACACGTGTACCCTCAACGTAGTTCTCGGGGATATTCAGCGTGACACGGTGTGACAAGGCTGACCCTTTGAATTACAGGCACAACAGAAACAAGAAGTAAGAGTGAAAGAAAGTTGTGGGGAAAGATTACAACAGGGTTCGCCACCATCCCCTGCCGGAGCCTCGTGGAGCTTTATGTGTTTTCGCTCAATAAACACTCACAACGCCTAGTCTGGGAATCGAAACCGCAATCCTATGACCGCGAGTCCACTGCCCTAACCACTGGGCCATTGCGCCTTCACTAGCAAGGGATTAGTAGTTATTTAAAATTAATTTCTGATCCTAAGAGGCTATATGTTTTCAATTATTATCTCCCGTGACGTTCTCATGTTTTTCTTCTTTTTTCTTTAATATCAGTCGCAATGCTCATCCTGGCTGAAATCCATTTCTATATTGAGTGAAAATGCTGTACACAGATCTAATTGTCTATCAGTAATAGAAGTGTTAGAATATAGCTTTAGGTTATCAATAAGAAACCTTTATTATATCAACTTTTTTGCTTTTTCTTATGTTAAACTGTTTATGTGTGTATATTAGGACGCATTTACATGTTATTCTGCAAAAAATGAAGTTTCTGAATTAACTTAAGTCACTGAAATATAATCTAGGTTCAAGGTGTACGTATATTTGGTAGTTAATCTGAAATTGTGAGGTTTGTTGTTATACAGAACACACGCACACACACACGCACGTAAGCACGCACGCACGCACGCACATATATACGATGGGATTTCACAGAATTTCAACCGATCAAATTCACTCACAAGGCAATCGTCCGTTCGAGGTTATTGTAAAAGATATTTGTCCAAGGTTTCGTCCAGTGATGTTGAATTCGAAACCACGTAGCTGCAAGGCAAGCTGCTTATCTACATACCCATGAATTATGTAAAAAGTTTTCCCAAAACTCAAACAGAGACGGAGTCACTGCTGCAAACTAATAGACTACTCATTAATGTTACTACACTCCTTTTACCGACAACGATGAATAGTTTGAGAAGGGAAGGGCATGTTAGATAATGTAGTCCTTGGTGCAGTATGTACTATGTACTTGGTGCAGTATGTACTATGTAGGTGTGGACTAAACAACAGCAGCAACAAACATACGAACACGAAAACAGCAACAATAACAACAAGCATAAAAAGCAAGAAAACATCAAGAACAACAACATCAACAAACATACAAACAACAAAGCAGCAACAACAATAATAACAATAACAGCAACGATGAGCTGCGTTTATTCACGATATCTATTTCCAGTTAGATAGAATGACTGGAGAGAGCTAGAAGTGTCCTGTGTCTTGGCTATGCCTTCAAGGTAGATGGTACCAAATGGCAGCCAGTACATTTGTTTCCTGACATTCTCTGACTTTTTGTCATTTGATACCGTTAGCAGGTGATGTGCTGGGGCTGGAGTAAGGACTGAGGGATTCACGTGAGTTCATGTCAGAAGGTGTAGCTAAATGATTAAGTGAAAAGCTGGCGTGAATTGGCGTATGATCGTCATCATATACCAACGGCCAGCTGTCACGAAACGAAATATGATTACGCATGGATCATATGGTCACCCATCCCACACAAAAAATCCCCTAAAACAAATAAATATAAAAAAAATTCTTAGATTAACAAAAGGCCACGAGTTTTTTTGTGAAACACATGTTTAGCATTAATTACATAATTTATTTATTCATTTATTTATTTATTTACTTATTTATTTATTAACCCTGAAGGAATGAAAATCCAAAAGTCAACTAAGGCAGGAACGAACTCAGATACTTAGTCCGGTGCTTTATTGCTTGAATTGTCACTGATCTCACAGTATGTAACATTGATTTCTTAGATTAATGTAAAGTCAGAGATTTATAGGGAGGAATTATAAGCGATTAAATCGACAATAGAACGGACATACCTGATGCCTGTTCTCGGGATCTAAAATGGTAACTGTCGAAACTGAAAGAATTTAAACCTAGAGACCGAGAAACGTAACTAAATACTTCAAAATATTTAATTTTAGAATTCGAACACTTTTGCCACCCGTCACTTTTATTTGATGATGACAATGATGGCGAAGATGATGAAGACTGCGACAATGACGGCACTAATGATGACGCTGAAGGCGGGGAGCTGGCAGAAATGTTAACACGCCGAACGGAATGCTTAGCGGTATTTCGTTTGTCTTTACGAATCTGAGTTCAAATTCTGCCGAAGTCGACTTGCCTTTCATCCTTTCGGGGGTTGATCAATTAAGTACCAGTTGCGTACTGGCGTCAATCTAATCGACTGGCCCTCGCCCCATAAATTTCGGGCCTTGTGCCTAGAGTAGAAAGCAATAATGATGACACTGGTGGTCGTTTCTACCGTAGCCACAAGACAAGGCCGGAAATTTGGTGGGATGACAATAATTAAATATACTCCCCTCCCCTTTAGTATTCGACTCGTACTTTCTTTTATCAACTTCTAAAGGATGAAAGGCAAAGATGACTTTAGCAGGATTTGCACTCAAAATATAAAGAGCCATAATTTTATATCGGTTTTAAGTTTTAGCACAAGGCTAGTAAGTACAAGGGCAAGGGGCAAATCGATTACATCAATCCCAGTGTTCAACTGGTACTTATTTTATCGACTCCGAAAGGAAAACAGGCAAAGTTGACCTCGGCGGAATTTGAACTCAGAACGTAAAGACCAACGCAATGTTGCTAAGCATTTTGCCCGGCGCGGTAACGATTCTGCCAGCCCGCTGCCTTGAGCCATAATTAAATATCGATTTCAAATTTTGGAACAACGCCAGAGGTTCTGGTGGGAGGGGGTAAATCTATTACCTCGACCCAGTGTTCAACTGGTACTTATTTTCTTGACCCGAAAGGATAAATTTCAAAGTTGACCTCGGCAGCATTTGTACTCAGAACGTAAAGTCAGGTGGAATGCCGCTAAGCTTCTTGTCCGGCGCGGCAAAAAACGAAGTTGGTCTCAGTTGGATTTGAACTCAGAACGTAAAGTGCAGCGATTAGGCAAACACTCGTAGTGGGGTTAGCACTCAGAGCAGAACACTAAAACTAATTACAATCACACGCTTGGGCCATCGTGTTATCACTTCTGTTTGCAATATGTAACATTGATTTCGTTTATAAGTATGTAGAGAAGGGTTATAGATATTGAAATCAACCGCAGGTCATATGTGATAGACTCTATTCTTTGTTGTGCAACAGAAAAAGAAAAAAATATAGACGTCCGTAGAAAGCGAAATTAGAACTCTAGTATGAAACTAAATATTAAAGCATTCAGTCCGCAATCTATCATTTCTACCTCAACATTCTCCATTATATGTAAGGTAATACGTGGCGAGCGGCGTCGCATAAAATATCAGGTGCACCGACATAGGTTAAATTTCTGATTGAAACCATTTGACATTTACGTTAATAATATAAAGGTGTAAGCGTCAAACAATCCATCATTCTCTTCTTTTAAAATATCAAATCGCCCGAGACAATCAAAAGGGAATCAATTCCAGCAAAATAATTCCTTACAGGACATGACAAATTTATAACAGATACAAATACAAACAATTTTTTTGTTTTTACCTTAAAGACCCAGTTTTTCATAGAGCAACTGCTTTATCATATCAGTAAATTATACAGTGATAGGTTTGGCTAGTCATGAGCAGACAGCGGCCCTCAGGACTTTCTGAATGGCACACTAACGAAAAATACCTTGAATTTTTTTAGTAGTGCAACCCGCCTCATGTAGCTCGCTCCTTGAAAAAGGTTGCCCATGTCTGGTTTAGGTGATTCTGGAAAATCAGCTGTTTTCAGTTTTCATTAACCTTAAACTTTCCTTTTAGTTTCGCATGAAACGAAGGATTAGTAATAGTAAAGCCGTGGTAATAAGAATTTCAAACAATTTGATATTTTAAAAGAGAATGATGGATTGTTTGACGCTTACACCTTTATATTAGTAACGTAAATGTCAAAGATAATTATTTTAAACACCAGTAATAATTTTGAATAAACGAAGAAAATAATATTCACATAAAACCAGGAAAAGTTTTTGACCGTTGCTCCACCACCACCACCACTACCACAATCATGCTTGTGTTATGTAATTTTCACCAAATCAAACTACTGTATAAAAGTATTCGTGTAAAAGTCGAATTTTTTAAGACCATTTTTTTAAGGTCAAATTTATGGGGTCGATTATTACATGGATACTACTTTTGCGAGCTGAAATTCGAGCTAAAATCCGAAGTACTGTACCAGCAGCAGAAGCCCAACTGATCTCTAAGCGAATAAAAGCAAAAACACAATGAATTACAATAATATTACCAATTCTATACATCAAAACACACGTCCTAGTAAACCCATAAACCTAGTAAACCCAAGACCGCGTAGCTTTTATAAATATTCACACTTTCTCTTTTTTTAAAAAAAGGTTGCAGGATGTCATGTACAATAGTGTTTACTGTTGTTCGCCAATTGTGCTGTATGTAAAATACGTTTCTCACAATGTAAAAAGACGAGCGTATGACGTATGTGTTTATTGTATTTGGAGATGGGGAAAATATAAACGTCGCATGGAAACCACTGATCTAGCGATTAATTGAATGTTTTTAGGCTTACCAAAGTCAAGCCTTTCTCTTTAAAAAAAGTTGCTGGATGTCATTTGCAGTGGTGTTTGCTGCTGTTCGTCAATAGAGCTGTCTGTGAAATACGTTTCTCACCGTGTAAACAACGAGTGTATGACGCATACGTATATTGTGCTTGAAGATATACAAAAATAAGAGGAATGACCAGCAAAAGTGGACTCCTATATGCTAGAAATAGATGCCGAATCATCTAACCACGAAAAAAATATACGTTCTCAGTAAAAATTCAGCGACACAACAGACTGTAAAAGGGCAAGACAAATGAAAAAATACTAGATAAAAAAAAAAACGATTAACCTACCGAAACCCTTAGTGGATTTGGCAGACGGAAATTGAAAAAAGACCACCATATATATATATATATATATATATATATATATATATATATATATATATATGGCGGTTGTCTACTCCTTAAACAGAGTTTGACCACCTCCTGCACCTACACCTTAGCCCTTTCATGGCGTCTGATGTGGCTTTTTAAACCAGACAGTGTTTTGAAAAAACACCCACACAGATTGCACCTCTGATTTGCACTACCAATACCTGCAAGTAAGTTCTGCTCATTGTGGATCCTAACATGTCTTTTAAGACCCCCATTGGATTTGCAAACCCTCTGGCACACACCACATTCAAACGTGTGCACAGACATATAATCAGAATAGCTGGGTGAGGTTTGTTTTCCATGGGTTCGCAGGTGAGATTTGAGGCCAGCCAAGGACAGACATGGTCTGTCACAGACTGTGCACACAAAAAGGTCCTTGTCATTCACCTTCTCAGTCTTTACATTTTTCCTTAAATGTCTCTTGAGCCCTGCTTGCATCATCCTGGCCTCTTCAAATGCTTTCACTCCACTCCACACCCTTGTTCGCCATCCAACTCGATCTGAAGCGAGGACTTCTATATCTTTTGGAGCCATTCCAATTGACTTCATAGCAGTCCTTATGCCATCCTTAAACCTTTTTTTAGGTTTATGCCGATAACGTTTCCCCTCTGCAAGCTCACCATAAAACAGCTGTTTCGGCATGCGTTCATCTGCCATTCGAACAATATGGCCACACCATCTCAATTGGTTCCTCAAAATCATGGCTTTAATTGAGGGGATGCCTGCAGATGCAAGGATATCTGTGTTTGGAGTAAAAGAATTCCATTTAATTCTTAAAATATGACGAAGGCATTTTTGGTGGAATTTTTCTAACATTTTAAAATGCCTTTCATAACAGGTCCAAGTTTCACAGGAATACAATAGGGATGTTAAGACAAATGATTTGTAAAGAGCCAGCTTTGTATTGTTATTTATATGTCGCTGGCGCCAGACGCGTGACTCCAAGCCACCAAATGCTTTTGCTGCCCTTTGAATTCGCAGGTGTATTTCCGTATCAAGATTTCCATCATCTTGAACAGAGCTTCCCAGGTAGACAAATGAATTGACAACCTCAAGTAAATTTCCCTTAACAAAAATTTTAGGGAGGTTACAAACAGCACCATACGCAGGTTGATACATCACAACTGTTTTTTTCAGATTGATGGTCAGGCCAAAATCATCACAAGCTGCATCAAATGCAGATACAAGGGATTGCAGACCCGATTCAGAATGACTAACCAGATCGCAATTGTCAGCATACAAAATTTCCCTAATAAGTGAAGTAAAAACCTTCGTTTTAAACTTCAGTCGGGTCAAATTAAAAACATTCCCCGTTGTTCGATATTTTATGTAGATACCCTCCTCAGAGATTTGAAAGGAATGTGACACCACAACGGCAAAGTATATTGCAAAGAGGGTGGGTGCATCAAGGTCTCCCTGCTTTACTCCATTTTCCACAGCAAAAGATTCAGAAAGCCTACCACCAAAATTAACCCTAGCTCTCATATCCTGATGCATATATATAATAATAATAATAATAATAATAATGCATATATATAATAATAATAATAATAATAATAATAATAATAATAATAATAATAATAATAATAATAATAATAATAATAATAATAATAATGATGATATAAAGTAACAACAAAAGAATAAGACCGAGATATTAGATAAACAGAGGATTATTTATATATATTATAATTTCGAACAAACAGTAAAAGGTTGTCGTTATAGTACTCGGAGTTTCGAATGCATTCTCGTCGGCTATTAATGGCAACAGACGCTATGAAAAGCCGTTGAATAAAAGAGAAGTTACTCTAATAAGTAGAAAAAGAAAAAAAAAAAGAAAAAAAAATACGAAACTATATTTTCACAATACATAGACATAAACTCCCGGTGTTCACAACGTCTACATACGTACACACTCACATAAACATATCTACGTAATGTACTCACACACACACACATGTGTATATATATATATATATATATATATATATATATATATATATATATATATATATATATGCATATATATATATATATATATATGCATATATGTACAAAACATTATCCTCATATACACATAGGTGTTTACATGCATACACGTAACATAATGCATATATATTTAGACATTTATACATATAAATATACGTATATATATACAGGTATACATTCAGAATCCCGCATACATACATACATACACACACACACACACACACATATATATATATATATATATATATATATATATATATATATATATATGTGTGTGTGTGTGTGTGTGTGTGTGTGTGTGTGTGTGTGTGTGTGTGTGTTGTTGTACTTAGGGATGGTCATATTGCCAGTTTAGCCAATAAAAACACACGCACTGTACATTTGGTGTTAATTTGCTTCAGCTTTATATTACATTAATCTTAATCTTATTTCGGCCAGAGTTCTTTCGTCACACTTCTGTGACCTCATCAGTGGTCCTTTGTTTCCTTCTTTCTTATGTGTGTCTCACCTTGCTAACTATCAGCCATTTTGTATTTTGTATTCCTATTGTATGTGTCTACGCATGCGTGTCCTTCAATGTGTCTGTGTCTTTTGTAAGTGCATGTGTGTATGGGGAGTGTCTGTATCACCTATATTCTCTGTTAATACGTGTTCGTTTGTATTTGTTTTCATTTATTTATTTGTTCATGTGTGTTTTTTTTGTGTCTAATTAAACTTTGTTAACGTATGTAGTATTTAATTCCATATGTTTATCTATGTATTGTATTATACTTTGTTCATATTATTATTGGTTTATGGGTAACATGTTGTCACATGTTGTGGTTTGTGGTTTGTTAGTGGTGTGTGTTAGTGTTCCATTCTAGTTTCCTATTCAGGCTAGGTTTCTCTTCTATTATGTGTGTAGCTTCAGTAATTTGTCTAAGTGCTGCATCACTGCTATGTGTAGATAAGATTTTAATTTCTATATTGTTGATTGAGCCTCTATGTTCTTGCTCAGCGTGCTGGTACAGAACTGATGAGTTCTTCCCTTCCTTAAGTTCCCTCCAATGTACGTTTGCCCGCTCCCCTATGCTCCTTGCTGTTTCGCCTACATATGTCATTGTCTTATTTCTGCATCGTCCCTCTGTACATCTTATACTATAGACCACATTTCTGGTTTTGCAGTTCGTTTGTGGGCTAAATCTACATACGATACAGTTCCTATCAGTGCAGGGGGTTCTACTGAAAGGGTATGTTCTACTGATAAGGGATTTAATAGGGTTGCCTGGCCTTTCAACAACCTTAATTCTTAGCTTAAGTTTGTCTAGGGCCCTTCTAAAGCGGTACGCCAGTTCGCCTCTAGGGGTGGTGTCGACGAACATGACGCTCTGGTACTTGTGGCTATCGTACCATGAGCTTGCCTTCCCTATTTTCTTCTTAGTCCTTTCTATGGTGTTCCATGATTTGCTCCTATAGAGTGGGCAAATCCCATTCCTATCGTTGCGTTTGATTGTTTCAAACTTCTTCATAGCTCCTTTGTATAACCCTGATCCTTTCTTTATGACTGTAACCTGAGAACTGCATGCGGTGGACGAAATGTATATGTCTCTTTAATTCTGTAGGGTCGCACATGCAGGAGACATTTCGCATTACTCTGACGAGGTCTGCCATCAATATGTTGAATTTGGCATTGTCCGCAATAGCCGAGTTCCGGTGGATCAGGTATTTGGAGGCCATAGGTTTTGTATAGTGTGAATGGAGGATTCTGGTTTTATTGTTCTTAGTTTCTAGCCAGAGTTCAGTATCTAATACAGGTAATCTATGGTTAGGGTGTTTAGTAGGGTAGTCTATCGTAACTTTAATACTCTGGTGGATGGAGTTAGCTATTTGCTGGATGCTCTCCATAGTCTTAGTTTCTATTTCTATTTCAGGGGTACTCACTTGTGGGGGTGTCTTTACCACTAAGTTGATATCATCGACATATCGAGAGTACACATTCACGAGTATGGAGTTCTGTGTCAGGCGTTCCTTAAGCCTTCTGTCCCACCATACCATGAAGAGATTGGCCACATCGCCGGCGATACTAACACCGATGGCTGCCCCCTCGTCCTGGGCGTATAATTTATTGTTAAATTTAAAGGTGTGGCCTTTTAGGGTGACCTTTATACTAGCTCCTAGTGCATGTGCGATCATTTTCTTTACCTGGTGGATATTAGTGGGGGTATATATATATATATATATATATATATACATAATCATATCTATCTATCTATCTATCTATCTATCTATCTATCTATCTATCTATCTGTCTGTCTATCTATCTGTCTGTCTATCTCTCTCTCTCTCTCCCTCTCTCTCTTTCTCTCTCTCTCTCTTTGTGTTTTTCTTCTGTTATTGCTGCGGGTCGACCAAAGTGAGTGGATTTGGTAGACGGAAATTGAAAGAAGTCCGATGTGTGTGTATATATATATATATATATATATATATATGTGTGTAAATATCTGTGTGTGTGTGTGTGTGTGTGTGTGTGTCTTTATGTCTGTGTTTGTCTCCCTCCACCGCTTGATAACCGGTGTTGGCGTGTTTACGGCCCCGTAACTTAGCGGTTGGGAAAAAGACCGATAGAATAAGTACCAAGCTTAATAATAAGAACAGTAAGTACTCGGGTGGATTTGTTCGACTGAAATTCCTCAAAGCAGTGTCCCAGTATGGTATGCAGTCTAATGACTGAAACAAGTAAAAGATAAAATATCACTTTACCATTGTTGTTGGCACTCCGTCGCTTACAACGTCGAGGGTTCCAGTTGATCCGATCAACAGAACAGCCTGCTCGTGAAATTAACGTGCAAGTGGCTGAGCACTCCACATACACGTGTATCCTTAACGTAGTTCTCGAGGACATTCAGCGTGACAAGGTTGACCCTTTGAATTACAGGCACGACAGAAACAGGAAGTAAGAGTGAGAGAAAGAGAAAGAGTACAGCAGGGTTCGCCACCATCCCCTGCCGGAGCCTCGTGGAGCTTTAGGTGTTTTCGCTCAATAAACACTCACAACGCCCGGTCTGGGAATCGAAACCGCGATCCTATGACCGCGAGTCCGCTGCCCTAACCAATGGGCCATTGCGCCTCCACATCACTTTTCCATTAAATCAAAGTGAAAGAGCAATCCCTTACGGCTTTTTTTTCTTACCCCGGATGCTTTAGGAGGAAGCAGATGAGTAATCGTAACTCAATGAGAATTTTAGGTATTTTGGGTTTGATTTCCTTTTTATCTTATTTTGAACCGCAAAAAAAAAAAACCGAGAAAGTGTGATGACTAGCAGGAGTTTAACACATTCAACAACAACAACAACAACAACAGTAACAACATTCGTGATGTCAATGATAATGATGATATTGGGTAATAAATTAAAAACCTTTTTTGTCTTTGGTCGGTAACTATTATTTCCTATTTACTTCTATCTAGAAATGACAACTATTCCCTTCAATAGTAGTCATTTTTGTGTCCGGGACATCAATGTTTTGTAACTGAGAAGTTTTCCACTACATTTCAGACAGATTCAGTACTGAGCTGGTGAAGCAGAAATATCGTTATGGCAAATACTCTGCTCAATACCACAGATTTGCTTGTCAATTGCTCGACCTTAGCCACTTGAACATGTCACTTAGTTGCTAACAATATGTGCTTCTCGGTCATAAAGATTAGTTGTAGGGGGCATCATAGCCATGTGTTGAGAGGGATTCTTTCTAGGAGTAAGCAAATAAGAAATAACATTTGCTACTCAAGGACCAGAACCGTGTTACACAGTGTAGTTTGTCCCTTTGGCACGAGGCAACAAATTCATGAGGGAAAGAACCTATGTAGCGGCAGCCAAACCGACCTTTCATCAGAATATATTAAAGGTGGCGAGCTGGCAGAAACGTTTGCACGCTGGTCGATGTGCTTAACGGTATTTCGTCTGTGTGACACCGGTTGAAATGCTTAGCGGTATAACGACTCCGTGAGTTTGGATTTATTAGTAATTATTTGAGTGCGTTCGTATAGTAAGTGCAAGTTTCTATTGACTGTTTTTGTGTTATTTCCTGTTATAATTAGTGTTCCTGTTATAATTATTTGTGTGATAGTCTTCGTTCGAAAACTATCGTGTTTTCCCCTATGGGGGGAAACATTAATTGCTGGCAAGATGCCAAATAGTGTATCTTCGTCTGGCGAAGAGTCGTTAACCGATGGAAAAAATATTGAAAGTCTATTGTTTGGAGATGTTTCGGATTCTTCGGAAGGTGAATTGCCAAAACCAACGAATTCTACTGTTACAAAGAGGAATATTGATGAAGGAAATAAACAAAAAAGAAGTTTTGCGTCGGCGGCTGGAGGTGGAACACGCCAGTTGTCGACGATTAAAAAGGACTTACTAATGTACAAAGACATGATTACAATTCAAGACGGGGTTGTCAAGGTTCAACCCCCAGAAGAATATTTATTGTCAGTAAAGAAAAAACCATCATATACAAGACATACTGTAAAAAAGAAAAAAAAATTGAGCGAGTAAGCGAGGAGAGGGTGGAAAAATGTTTGAAATCCATCTGGCAGGATATCACATATCTGACCAGAGGTAAAAAATTCGGCACCATCGAAGTACAACTAAAAAATATTGAAACGGCACAGATGCACTCGATAAATTCATTGGAAACAGAAGATTTAATTCTAATACCTATATACATGGGTATGAGGACTGCCAACATACGAATAACAAAGGTCCCTCCTAAAGTCGACCCTATGTGGTTGATGGCGGCAGTCCTGTCAAAGAAAATAGAGGAGATAAATATCCTTCAGGCTAACGTCTCTGAAAAGGCAAATTGGACCGGCCACATGGTCCACTTTATTATACAAACAGAACAAAATGTTTTAGAACAGCTTCCAGAAAAAATAGAAGTTGGGGAGGAGTTGTTCCTCAACGTTTTTGTCGAGGGGCGTAAACCCCGATGTTTTCAGTGCGGTCAGATAGGCCATATAAAAAAAATACTGTAAGGAAGGCGAGGAGGAATCTGAAGGTGAGGAGGAAGAGAAAGATTAAGAAACCGAAGGAAAGAAAATTACCAGCAAAAGAAAAATAGAAAATGCTAACCAAGTAAAACAAGTAAAACAACGACCAACAAAAGCAGCAAAAAGAAACCGACCACAAATAACAAGGAAAGAAGTGGAGGACAGAGGGATAGTAGCACTTCACAGCAAAAATGTTGATTTAATGAGAGAAATAAAAGCAAAAAAATCAGCCACCAGAATAGCAGAACTGTCTGAAAAATTTCAAAATTATGAACTATACGAAATGGATACAAAGACTCATAAGATTTTATTAAATACATACAGAACGTCTGTATCGGCAATGAGACTGGAATTTAACCAGTCCATTTTGCAAGACTTGCCACCTCCGACCCTATGTCAAGAAAAGGTGGAGAGTCCCTCTCCACCGGACAAACCCTGATTAACAGGTAAGACATGTCTGTTCACATTGGTTGTTTAAATGTTCGTGGCCTGTTGTCTAGCTGGAAGCAAGGACGCTTCCTAAATGACATCAGGTCAAGAAAATTGGATGTGATTGTTGCAACGGAAACCCGAGTAAAGGGGCCAAGAGATCTGTCTCCCCTCCTGAACGGCTACGAGAAATACGTTTCTCCGAGTCGGGCAGGAGGTGGGGTGGGGTGTTGGTCCTACTAAAAAGAAACCGGGTAACCGAGAAAAAGTTGTTTTTTTCTGATCCAGAAGGCAGGCTGGTCATTCTTGACCTGACATTCAGTTGCAGCAAGATAATCAGGCTAGTTGCTATTTATGCACCCAATATTATGGGCCCGCAAAGTGAATATTTTCGTGACCTGGGCAAGTTCCTGGCCACGTCGCATTCGCTAGTATTGTTAGGAGACTTTAACACAATATGTGAGGCACACACAGATTGTGTTGGCTCGAACACGAACAGAAAATGTAACCCAGGCTTACGGGATCTGCTAAGTCACTTTCAGCTAGCAGACCCATATAGGTTGGAACACCCGAACACCCCACAGTGGACGTGGTCAAATAGTGACGGGTCTTCCAGAACATATCTAGATAGAATTTTAATTAGAGAAACAGATAAGTCTATAGCTAAGTGTCCACAATCAATTTTTTCTAGTCAGCTACAGTGACCACAAGATGGTTACCTGTAAACTGACAATAGATAAGTTACATAGTCAGGGATGTGGCTACTGGAAACTCAATACGTCCCTTTTGGCGATTGAGGAATACAGAAAGCGGATCAAGATGTTAATACATAGGGCATTAACAGGTACCATCATTAATAACAAATGGTGGTACGCCCTAAAAAGAGCCATCAAATATGAGTCTATTAGGTTTAGCATAAGTTTAGCTAAGAAGGGACGTAGAATAGGAGATGGTATAGTTAAAGAACTAGAAGAAGCCTGGAGGACTGGCAATGCGGACCAAGTGAAGGTGAAAAGACTGGTGTTAAACCAGCATCTTGAAGCCTAACACATGGGAAGTATTGCCAGAGCTAAGTTACGTGCGATGGGAAGTGAAGGAATCAAGGCCGCTGGATGGGCCCGAGTGGTGGAAGCTCGGCAAGGAAATAGTTCCACTATACGGTCTTTGACGAACCATAATGGCGTCTTGATAAACGAACCCGAGAAAATGTGTGAGGCCTTTCGGAAGTACTTCGCCCAGCTGTTCGGGGGTGGCGGCGGTCCTGATGGTGGGAGAGCCCTCGAGGACTTTCTTGCCGGTCTGCCGTGTCTCTCGGGGCCGGATGCGGAGTCTTACGAGGGGCCAATCACGCCTGGGGAGGTGAAGGAGGCTTTGGCCGACTATAAAGTGGGTAGGTCGCCGGGACTTGATGGTCTTCCGTATGAGCTGTATAAATGTATGCCAGACTTGTTCGGGCATCTACTGGCTGACGTTTACGCGAACTGGCAACAGAATGGGTTTATCCCCAGATCTGTGCGCCGGGGAGTAGTGACGTTGGTCAGAAAGGACCCGGACAAGGGGGACGTTATAGAGAATTTCAGGTCCATCACTCTGTTAAACGCAGAAGTGAAGATTTTGGCCAAGGTCTTAGCGAAAAGGTTGGCGCGTGTCGCGGATGGTATAGTCGGGGAGGCACAGACATGTGCCATCCCAGGCAGAACCATTCAGGATACCCTCCATCTTATCCGCTATACCATAGAGAGGGTTGGTAATAAATCTGGCAAAGGTGGGGCACTGGTACATTTGGACCAGTCTAAAGCTTTTGATAGGGTTGACCATCGATACCTGGCGACAGTGCTTGCGCGGTTCGGCTTGGTATCACTATCAGCGTAACCTCAGTAGCACGTCTACATGAAGTGGGTAAGACTATTGAGGCTTACGAGGAGGTGGCAGGAGCAAAGATTAACCGGGAAAAGTCGGTCGGCTTACAACTCGGCACCTGAGTTGGCAAGTCGATCCCTTCAGACAGCGCTGTTGGGCGCTGGACGGAGGGACCGGTTAAGTTGCTGGGAGTTTGGTTTGGTCCAGGCCTCCAGATAGAGAAGAACTGGACGGAGGTATTGAGCAGGGTGGCTGCAGTAGTCAAGACCTGGTCTTGGCGGTGGCTATCCCTGAAAGGGAGGGCGGAGGTGGCCAATGTGTTTATCGCATCGGTCATTACCTACCGCCTAACCGTCGTGCCTTGTCCGGATTCGTGGTTGATCAGGTTGGAGAGAGAGCTCTTTCGCTTTTTGTGGAAGTGCAGGTCGCCACTTGTGAAACGCTCTGTTTGCTGTCAAAAGCCTTTAAAGGGAGGTTTAGGGATGCCTTGGTTAATGATGAGCAGGCATGCGTTGAGATTGAGGCACCTCTGGATCCTCCTGGATAGTGAACGGGTGTGGTCTCCGCTGGCCAGACAAATGTTCCCCGAGTTCAAAAGTTTTTGCGAACAGGAAGCCTGGTGTTCTCGTAGACCGAGGTCGAGTGAATGGCATAAAGAGTGTCGTAAGGCCCTCTTGCTTTTCCGGCGCTCGGGCAACGCCAGCGGTGGGGGTTCCACACGGATTTTATATAGTGGGTTGGTAGAGTCTGAATGCGACGATGGCCTAGGGGTGACTCTAGGTCTCGGGTTTATTCAACTGGACAGCCTGTTTCACCGTACATTCGGGTTGAGAACGTTGGACAACTTCCAAAAGTCCTTAACCTGGCAATGCTACAGAGGTGTCTTGCCCGTTTGGGATAAGCCTGCAAGACACGGTAAGCGTCAGTCGCCGACCTGTCCAAGATGCGGGGGAGACAAGGAAACCGTCCCTCACGCTACTGTTCAGTGTCCGGAGATATTTGAAATGTGGGCTTATGCTGAACACCTGTTGTCCGGCGAAGGAAGAGTACAGCTGTCGACTGAGTCAATTATAAAAATTGACCCACCGGGAGTTTTAACAAACGAAGGTAAGAATTGTTTTCTCACAGTTGTAGCAATAGCGAAAGAGGCAGTATGGAAGACGAGGATAAAAGGAATTAAGACAGGCAACTTTATCTCTGGCCACAATTTACGTTCATTTTTTACTTTTCATTTGAAAAGGAAAGTGTGGCTGGAGAGAAGATGTCTGTCGGAGTGTACGTTCCAAAAGAGATGGAAGCATGTTGCACGAGTGTTGTGCGTGCAAGGAACCGTGTGAATAGTCAGGAACAAAAAAGGAAAAAAAAAAAAGGTGCCAGCGATAGATCGGGGCTTGTGGGGTCGGAGCGTGGCCTGATCATCGCTTCATTTGTGTTGTCTAATGTACTGTTAATATCATTCGATTTTTTAAATATTTTATATAATTTTTAAAGCCATATTTTATGTAAACCATTCGCATTACTGATCCCAATCAGTTGTTTTGTACCATTCTGTGTTTAGCCCCCTGTGGGCAATAAAGACATTGGTATTTCGTCTGTCTTTACGTTCTGAGTTCAAATTCCGCCGAGGTCGACTTTGCCTTTCATCCTTTCGGGGTCGATTAAATAAGTACCAGTTACGCACTGGGGTCGATATAATCGACGTAATCCCTTTGTCTGTTCTTGTTTGTCCCCTCTATGTTTAGCCCCTTGTGGGCAGTAAAGAAATAAGAATATATTACTTAAAATTTTGTCACAAGACCAGTGATATTTAGTGGAGTGAGTTAATTTCATCGACTCTATTACTCGACCACTACTTCATTCTATCGATGAACGATAAAGTTAATCTCGATCGTATTTGAACTCAGAAGAAATGCCGATAAGCGTTTTGTCATGTGCACTAACGATTCTGCAGGTTCACCGCCTCCACCTTCATCATTATGGTTTCAAATTTTGGCATGTGGCCAATAATTTTAGCGGGAGCGGGATAGTCGATTACATCGACCCAATCTTCAACTAGTATATATTTTATCGACCCCAAAAGATGAAAAGCAAAGTCGACCACGGTGATATTTGAACTCACAGAATAAAGCCTGTAATACTACTACTAACGCTCTAAGTGTTCTGCCAGCATTGCATATTTAGTATAATAAATTGTTGAAAATCCCTACAACTTGTTTGACTTCCTTGTCTTCTTTTGCATTTGAAAGAAAGAACGAAAGAAGAAAATGAAACAAAACTGCATATCTAAATTTCCCATGAGTCAGCAACGGTCACTTACATTCCACGAAAATATCTTGGGTAGAAGATTTGCATGTAAGGGCTTTCTGTTTCAACTTGATTTAATGAGAAAGTGATGGCTCTAAAAATCCAGTATTTCTTGTTCAGTCTTGTAAATTTATGCGATCCTGAAATATTGCGTTCCGTTTTCACTTACGTAAAAGTAGTTTTTATTTACATTTCTGACAAGTAATTTCCAATGATTTATCACCTTTCTCTTTCGCCGTTTCGTGAAAAAAATATTCTGTAATTACTTTTTTATATTTTTAGTTCTGTCAGTCTTTGAACTGTGGTCAAGCTGGAGCACCACCTTGAAGGGATTCATCAATGAAATCAACCCAAGTACTTATTTGATTTTTTAAAGTTTGCTACTTATTATATCTGTCTTTTTTTGCAGAAACCGTGAAGTAACAGGAACGTAAACAAACCAAGACCAAATCATACAGCAGTGGGGGTGGTGATCAAAAATATTTCTGGCTTTATGTAAATAAATATTCTCTCCATTTAGGTCAGTGAATTAGCAGAATATTTAGCATGCTGGGCAAAATGATTAGCAGCAATTTGTTTGTGAGTTCAACTTCCGCCGAGCTCAACTTTGTCTTTTATCCTTTCGGGGTTGATAAAATAAGAACCAGTTGAGTACTGGGGTCAATTTGATCGACTGTCCCCCACCCCCACAAAATCCAGGCTGTGTGCTTATAGTAGAAAGGATTATTCTTTTCTACTCTAGGCACAATGGAGGAGGCCAGTCGATTAGATCGACTCCAGTGCGTAACTGGTACTTAATTTATCGACCCCGAAAGGATGAAAGGCAAAGTCGACCTCGGCGGAATTTGAACTCAGAACGTAACGGCAGACGAAATACAACTAAGCATTTCGCCTAGCGTGCTAACGTTTCTTATTTCTTTATTGCCCACAAAGGGCTAAACATAGAGGGGACAAACAAGGACAGACAGAGAGATTAAGTCGATTACATCGACCCCAGTGCTTAACTGGTACTTAATTTATCGACCCCGAAAAGATGAAAGGCAAAGTCGACCTCGGCGGAATTTGAACTCAGAACGTAACGGCAGACGAAATACCGATTTCTTTATTACCCATCAGGGGCCAACATAGAAGGTACGAACACAATATTGGGGAACTAAAATTATAAAAAGGCGGCATAAAGAAAGAAGCAAAATTAAAAGAAACGAATGAATCATGAAAAAGATGATATAATGAGGCGGAATGCCCACTCGACCTCCAAAGTCGAGTCGTTACATTGAAACCGTTTTGCCGTTCAATCATATATCTCTAAAATATAGCAGTTCAATACCATAGTCATTTTTTAGTTCGGTATAACAAGTCTGTTTTGGCAATTTCTCTCTATCCCCGATCACCTTCCACAACTCAATACCTTTATCATACTTTTTTAACTATTTCCATTTGTGCCTTATTTAACAATTGGCATGTCGTAGCCTCATCATCTTCCCAGAATTCCACTTCAACCACATCCTTCCACTCGCTCACCCGCTTTACAACGTCATCCTCCACGTCCGCATGCAGAACGCAAGCAGAACAAACATGGGGAGGGGGAACCATATCTACATCATGTGTGCTTGCATTTCTTTTCTGTTTTGTTGTTGGAGGGGAATGGGTAGGTTTGGTGTATGCATGGGGAGGGTGTGGTGAAAAGGGAGAGGGTGGGCACTGGGTGGGTTGGGGTTCACAAGTACTTACCTTCTTTCATTTTTTTTTCTTTTCCCGGCTATTTCCCATTCCCTATCTTCTAATACTGGAGTTTATCTTTCTACTTCTACTTCTTGTATCCTCTCCTGTGGTGGTGGCTGTCGCTCTTCTACCATTTTGGGTGGTGGAGAGCAGTTCGCTCTTATGTGGCCTTTCAGGCCACATTTAAAACAGCGAGGAATCCTGCCCTCCACCCACACTTTTAGGCTCAAATCTCCAATCCACAGATTCTCGGGTAGCACTTCGAGGACCTTCACCTCAGCTTGGACGGTAATTTCGACGATTTGTCCCGTCCATTTTGCTCCTTCCACCACTTCTGCTTGAACCACCTTCACCTCCTTTTCTCCTTCAATAAAGATAGCCGCCACCACCCAAGCCACATCGATTTCAGGGGGAATCCCTTCCACTTTGATTTTGGCAATCCTCTTGTCCATGTAAGACGGTAAGAGGACTACCTTTTCCGTTTTTAATACTCTGTTTTATAATGAAAGACAATCGTCCCGAACTTTCCTCCTCAGGCCAGGTAGGTAATATCTGGCCAGACTGTCTTCAACGCCTTGTCTATCTCTTTCTCCTCCATGTGATCGACTCTCTTTTTCTCGACTGAGTAAACTTTATAAGTTACCATCTTCTTTTGGATTTCCTCCATCCTTGTCTGCGGTAGGGTCAACCTCACGTCGTTCCACACCTTTACAGCCATTCTACTGTCTCTTTCCATGTTTACCAGGTTTATTTTCTTCCTTCTCATCTCGGTTGCCTCTGCAAAACTTTTCTCTTTCAGACATGCATCCAACATCTTTGCTGCTTTAACCAGTTCCTCCTCCGAAGAGGACAACTCAGTTTCGCTTAGGTCCGAATATACTCGTCTTCCACCTGTCATGTCTCAGTACTACCGAGAGACGGCACAACAACTCAAAAACCGCTGCAAACGCAGCACAAACAAATACACCATATAGCCAAACAAACAAGCTCGCACAACTCACAGAGAGGAAATACCTCTAAGCATTTCGCCCGGCGAGCTAACATTTCTGCCAGCTCGCTGCCTTAGTAGAAAGGATTATGACTATTTTTCGTCTGTCTTTACGTTCTGAGTTCAAATTCCGCCGAGGTCGACTTTGCTTTCATCTTTTCAGGATCGTTAAATTAAGTACCAGTTGAGTACTGGGGTCGATGTAATCTACTAGTATCCTTCCCAATATTTCAGGTTTTGAGCCTTTAGTAGAAAGGATTATTATTATTATTGTTGTTGTTGTTGTTACACTTACGTTTTTTTCGAAACTAAAAGGAAAGCGAAAGCTTTCTAATTTTCTGATGTGGTAGAATTGTTCTAAGAAAAACTGTCCTTAATGCAAACAAAAGGTATTGTATAGTCTATAAATTTACCATGTCTTTATGAAGAATTATTTTACTTTCCTTTTGACTATCACAGGCAATTTTATATTTTGAGAGAAAGAAGTATTGGAATCTTTGATATTCACACTTTTCCCTGGTGCTGGCATAAGTGAAGTCAGATAGCTTCAATCAAGAATTGAAACAATGTCATAAATTAACTTGTACTTTCTAGTGTACTTTCTAATGTCATAATTTAGCTTGTACTTTCTAGGACGTCGTTTGCCATATATTACCTGAAAATATAAAGGGCAACGTACCTCTAGCTACAAGTGACTGAAACAAGAATGTGTGTGTGTGTGCGTGTACGGGCGCGCGTGTGTTTCATCGACCCCAGTACGGCGGAATTTAAGCCCAGAACAAACGAAATCCCGCTAAGTATTTTTTTCTGGCGTGCTAACGATTCTGATAGCTGGCCACCTTAGCTATTACACGTAATCATTACACTGTATGTTATGCACTTCATTTGCTCTGTTATTACATTATAACGTGTGTGTGTGTGTGTGCGTGCGCGCCTATATATATATACCTTGGGCAAGTGTCTACTACTATAGCCTCGGACCGACCAAAGCCCTGTGAGTGGATTTGGTAGACGGAAACTGAAAGAAACCCGTCGTATATATGTATATATATATATATATATATATATATATACATATATATATATTTTCATTATTTTCATTTTCATTTTGTCTTGCCTCGTTTTGTTTGTTTCTCTCTTGAGTTATCTTCTCTCTCTCTCATACATCTCTATTCCTATCACATCCTCTCTCTCTCTATCTCTCTATCTATCTATCTATCTCGTACTCTGTACGCACTCTCTACTCGCTCTACTTCGTATTCTCCCTTCTCTCTCCCCTCTTTATACTCTTCTTTCTTTCAAGTACTATTTCTATATACTTTAAGATAACCTCTCTCTCTCTCTCAAATATCGTGCACCATGGATACCAGAGGACGAGACTTTGCACAGTGCAAAGTTGAGGCCAACAAGGAGATGAAGATGCGCCGAAATTGGCAGCTGGAGGAAGTTCGCCTTCTTGTACACGCATGGAACCTGGCCAAAGGATCACCAGCAAATGATCTAATAGCCGAAAGCCTGGATAGGTACAATTTCCACAGGTCAATGGCTCAAATTGATCGAAAGAAACTGGAGCTCATTCGCTCCTACGAGCTCGTGAAACCGCACCTTGGCCTCCTAGAAGGCATTATGAGAGACACGGACACAAAAATGAACAGTGAAGACCCTGCACACTGTGCTCAGGCTCAGGAGGACCAAACGGATCACCAAGACAAGGCAGATGCCACCAGTGCTGTAGCCACTGATGAGGGATGCAATGACCATGGTGAATACAGCCAACGCTGCACCACAAACGACAAAGACAGGAGAACAGACAAGAAGACGGTAAACACAAACAGGCTTCAAGCCCAAACACGTCACACAGAGAAAAAGAAACAGATCTGTAAATTCTACCTAAATGGTACCTGCTGGCACGGGGAAAAGGGACGAAACTGCAAATTTGCCCATCCCAAACACCACCAGCTAAACAAGGTAGATAACCACTTACAACAAAATAAGCGGGAGCGCAGAAAAGGGAGACCAGAAAGCTTAAATCTACGTACACATAATCCACCGAATACCAACAGGACTCACAAAGAGAGAAGTCCGTATATTCCTTCTGCTCCCCAAAAAAGGCTGTATGCAGAGGTTGTACGAACTGCAGTAGCTGAGCAGCAAGCTTTTTTAAGCTTGGCCCAGAAAATGGTACAACAGTTAACGTGGATGCAGAGGGTACAGAGTCAACGCCACACGAACCATTGTCCAAGACCACCACAGATGATGGATCAGGGATGGCCACCGCTAACACCAGGAACCCCTGTACAGATATCACACCCATATTCCTACTGAATATCCGGGGCCTGTTACGAACAAGCGGCAAGGACAAGTTCCTATACTTGAAAGACCTAGTAACATGCAATCAAACAATATGCATGGTGCTTACCGAAACGCATCTAACACCTAATATAGCAGATGCGGAGATAAATATACCAGAGTATGCCGTACTCCGAACAGACAGAAGGGATAGAAGTCATGGGGGAGTTGCAATGTACATCCGAGAAGATGTCACACCCCTACTACTACTATCACACTCAAACTCTGTATGTGATACTTTAATAGTACACATAAAACAAATTGATGTAGTTGTATGCTCAACATACCGTCCACCAAATACCGCAAAGCAGGAAGGTAAATTTGAGGACAGCCTCAGACGCATAGAAGAGGTCCTCACAAATCTGGACCAACACATCAATATACTTTTCCTAGGCGACTTTAACCTCCCAAATGTTAAATGGCCTGAAGGTCACATCCTCTCTGGGATGTCACTGCATGAACAAAGCCAGGCAAAATCATTGCTAGAACTATCCAACATGCTGTTCATGGAACAAGTGATACTCCAACCAACCAGGGGAAGCAATATTTTAGATCTCTGCTTCACAAACAATGTGAGCCTAATCCATAATGTGAAGATAACGCCCACATCTCTCTCAGATCATAACATTATAGAATTAACTATGTATGGTCCTAGACAACCCACTGACACCCACCCCACCAGGAGGACTCAAGCAATATCCAACCTGAATTTCCACAGGGTGGACTGGAAGTCAATTCGCAGAGAGATTCGAAATCAAAATTGGCATGACAGCCTTTCTATACAAGACAATGACCTCAAACTAAGTCATTTTATGTCAACCATACAAGACATATGCACCAAATACGTGCCATATAGAAAGACCAGCAAACATGCCAATAGAATTCCTAGAGACAGGAAAATCCTTATGAGACACAGAACAAAGGTCTCAAACCAGTTAAATAGAGAACTGGAGGATAGGAAAAGGGCTAAATTAAAACTAACACTATTAGAAATAGAAAACAAAATTAAACTCTCCCATGAAAAGGAGAGAGCAGAGAAGGAGAAGAGAGCAGTAGAAAGCATAAAAACAAACCCCAAGGTTTTCTATAGATTTGCAAAGGAGACTGCTACGGTACAGTATAAGATAGGACCCCTATTCCTGCCTAATGGCTCACTGACTGCAGATCCCACATGGATAAGTGAAGTGCTCAGTACACAATTCAAGAGTGTCTTCACTTCTCCTCTGAGTCACATGCAGATAAAGAATCCAGCTGATTTCTTTGACAATAGCACTCAGCAGAAAAAGACTGCATCCATTACCTACATCGACATTGAAGAGGAAGATGTGATAGCTGCCATAAATGAAATGAGCTCAAATTCGGCAACTGGCCCCGATGGTTCCCAGCTGTCCTCTTAAAGTCGTGTAAACAAGAACTAGCAGGACCACTCCGGATACTCTTCCAGAGTTTCCTTGCAAATGGTAAACTTCCCAAAAAGCTGAAGGAAGGCACTATATGTCCTATCCATAAAGGTGGAAGCAGAGCAGAGGCTGGGAACTACAGGCCCATCTCTCTGACTTCACATATTAGCAAAGTCATGGAACGAATTGTCAGAAGGAGATTGATTGCGTTCCTAGAAGAAAATGACTTGCTGAATGAGACCCAGCATGGTTTCCGTCCAGGTAGAAGCTGCCTCACGCAGCTCTTGCAGCATTATGACTGGGTCCTGAAGCAGCTACTTGACCATTCAAATGTTGATGTGATATATCTCGACTTTGCAAAAGCCTTTGACAAAGTTGATCATGGCTTGATATGTCACAAGCTGCGAAACCTTGGCATAGCTGGTAAATTAAGAGAGTGGCTGCATGACTTCCTGAATGGTAGAAGTCAGACAGTTGCAGCCAATGGAGAACTATCTAGGGAAACACAAATATTGAGCGGTGTTCCACAAGGAACTGTTCTGGGGCCACTACTGTTCATAGTGGCCTTTCTGGACATGCCCACGGTCACTCGGAGAGCCACTGTCACTAGCTATGCTGATGACACAAAGATATCTCAGGCAATAAAGAATCCTGATGATATTGTAAGCCTGCAGAATGACCTAAATGCAATATATGAGTGGGCAGAGCAAAATAATATGCAGTTCAATGCAATGCAAAAAAATTTGAAGTACTGCGCTACAAGACCACAAGTACCTCCCAACTAGCATACACAGGGCCTGGAGGTACTGCAATCCCAGAACCACAAACATTAAGAGATCTGGGCATCAACATGTGTAGTGATGTATCATTTCACATGCACATTGTCAAGTTGACAGCAAAGTGCAGACAACTGGCAGGGTGGATACTGAGGACATTCCGTACAAGGGATCAAAAAGTCATGTTGACTCTGTGGAAGACATTTGTTCTGAGCCGCCTAGACTATTGCTCTCAGTTGTGGTCACCACACAGTGTTAAACGGACAGCAGAACTCGAGGTAATTCAGCGGCACTATACAAAAAAGATCGCCACAGTCCAACAGATGAACTACAGGGAGCGACTGAAGGCACTAGGTCTCTACTCCCTGGAGCGCAGGCGGGAGAGATATGTAATAATATACATATGGAAAATACTGGAAGGACTGGTGCCAAACTTTGGCATCAAGTACTACAGGAATGCCCGCACGGGTCGCCACTGCATGATGCTAAAGGTACCGTCCACTGCATCTCACATAAGAACGAGATACTGCAGCAGCCTCGGTTTCAGAGGACCTCAGCTCTTCAATGCCCTGCCAAAACATTTGAGAGACATGCAAGACATGGATGCGGAGGTCTTCAAGACAAAACTTGACACTTTCCTCTCCACGATACCAGACGAACCAATGGCTCGTAATGAGACGCAGTTTAGGGCAGCTATGTCAAATTCTCTTATACACCAGATGTGCCATCAAAACTCTTGATTGGACCATGTCAGGTGGGGGAGAAGAGCCATGCAAGGAACGTGAAAATCACGGTGGTGCACCAGCATGACCGCAGCCACTTGGCTGAAACACATAAATAAATAAATAAATAAATACATGCATACATACATATATACATACATACTTGTGAATGTACCATAAAAGTCCAGGAAAAAGAGAACATTTATGGTAAATTAATACGAAACTTATAGCTCTTGTACCCAGACTATAAATTCTCAGTTGTACCTATCATCAACAGTGCATTAGGCTATGTACCCAGCAATTTACGAAAAAAACTAGAAATACTTGGTTTTTCGAAGAAAGAACAAAAGAAACTGACGCGAATTCACCGTGAAGATTTTTAAGACGTTCTAAAGATTCTCCATCTAAGATTCCTCAGATGAATAGATGCACTTACTTGGGTGTGTGTATTGATAGCTCAACCAATACACCAACTCAGCCACATATTTACAAAAAGTCTTGTGTCTTTGTTAGTAACTGTCTTGAACTCTCTTAAGAACTTAAAGGAAACTCAAAGTAAAAACAAACTTACGCATGCATATGTACACAATGTCGTACCTAGAGTTTATGCTACCAAAGGCATCTTTGATATGGCTCCTCTTCTTCCCCTCCCCCACGCACACTCAAAGGCATTTTAATACGCAACAAACATTCTCAAGACAAAATGTGAAAATGATGTATGGAAAAATAAATGTGAGAACAATTAGGACATTGTGTTTATCTCCTCAAAGTAAAAAACTCTACAAAATTTTACAAAAGTATAGTTTTTTGTCCACAGAATCTGCCATGATACCATTTCAATCTTCTGCGTCTCTCCCGGTTGTCATTCTTCAGAGAGTACAGCATGAATTTTTAACTGAAGAGTGTTGCTAGTAGATGTTTGATAATTCTTTATAAGCGTTGGCACAAAAAATACCTCCACCCTTTTCCCCACTGCTAGTAGAATACTGGCTTAAATCTTTATTTAAATAGCTACAGATAAAGCACCCATTGATCATATGAGAATAATTGTGGAGAAAATCTGCTGAAGTATTACAATAGCTGAAATCGATCCTCATGATTATACTTCCGAATAAACTGCCGAAGTTCAGTTCCAAGAAGCCTTTCTTCCATGTCTCTGTTTCGTCTTGAATAGCAGTAACGAGCAATAAACCCCTGAAGTCCTTTCCTCTCAACGAGAAGCTTTGTTTTTATCATGTTATCGTGGTCGAAACCAAGCAATAGTGCGGAAGATCTGCAGAAATAATACAATATTAAGAACCAGTTTCAATGGATATAGTTTTGAATAATCTGTAGTTCAGAGATGTCTTCCTTCTGTGTTTCTGTTTCGGTGTAATAAATCACTAAAGTAATTAATTGCTCCGTAAAACTACGAGGAGGTTAGTTTTATCAATGTCATCGTGATGGCTATCTGGTTGACATTCATATTTATCATCCAAAAGATTCGATAGTATAAGAAAGACATATTTCTCTGCAAATTCATGAAGCTGTTGAAATCTCACATCTTGAATCACTTTGTCTTGCGAAGAAAGAATTTCTCGTCTCGACCCAGCATCTGGTGATTTCCCACAAAGCATGTTTTTGTTTTTCTTTCTACATCAACGCTGAAGCTCTGATACTCTTTAGATCATTACAAATTCCATTTGGTGTAAGTTACTGCATCATTTACTCGCACAAACTGTGTGGCATTGTGTATGTGTTAGAATTGTTTATTCATATGATCAATGAGCGCTTTAGCTACAGCTATTTGGATGTTTCTATCATATAAGAGGCTTATTTGGACATAACTGAGTGTTATGTATGTATGTATCTATGTGTGTGCGTCTTTGTGTCTGTGCTTGTCTACCATCACCACTTGAAAACCGACGCTGGTGTCTTTACGTCCCCGTATCATAGCGGTTTCGAGAAAAAGAGACCGATAGTATAAGTACCAGGCTTAAAATAATAAGTACTGGGTCGATTCATTCGATTAAAACTTCTCCAAGGTGGTGCCCCAGTATGGCCGCAATCTAATGACTGTAACAAGTAAAAGATAAAAGATAAGGGGTCAAAACTGTCTCCTACATTTAAGGAGATAGCATATAGTATAGCGAAATGGTTAGGAAATTCGTTCTCGCAATTATGAAGTCTCAAGACATCTAGCGAAAGAATAAGTTTTGATCATCTCAGTTCGACCCATACCTTACGAAAGAAGCTTGATCGCATCAATAACTGTATAGAAGACTGTCGGATGGACTAAATCCATTCACAAGTATTTGGTCGGCTCAGGGCTCTAGTAGAAAAGACCTCCTCTAGATGCCGCACAGTGGGACTGAACCCAGAACCATGTGGTTGGGAAGCGAACTTCAGGCGTTCAGAGTTCTGCGCAGCAGATCGTTGTTTCGATTCCAAGACCGGTGTTGTGTTCTTGCGCAAAAATTTAATTTCTATTGCTCCAGTCGATTCAGCTGTAAATGGGTAACCATGCGATGGACTGGCGCTCCATTCAGGGAAAATGTTAGTCTGCCTGACTATCCAGCGTGGTGGCGTCATTTGAAAGCTACAATAGAGTGAGGTGGTGCGTTGGGAGCATCCAATAGTCCGTGATATATTGCTATATCTCTCTCCCTATATATATATATATATATATATATATATATATCTCCCTATATATATATATATATATATATATATATATATATATATATATATATTTATATATATATAATATATATATATATATATATATATATATCTCCCTATATATATATATATATATATATATATATATATATATATATATAATTATCTACGTATCTATGCCTTATCTCACTTATCGTCAGTATCTATAAGCAGATCAGAGTTAAGTTAAATTATAAAGTGTGAACTTTTACTTTGCTTTGATTTTGTTTGCATTCCTTTAATTCCAACTTGCATTGTAATGATTATTAACTTAAGCGCTTTACACACGCACGCACACACACACACACACACGCATTCACATAGACAGCGCACGCGCACACACATGCGCGTATTCATGTGTGTGTGCGTGTACGTGTGTGTGTATGTGTGAGTGAGTGTGTGCGCGTTCGTGTGTAAACTTAACCATCAATACAATGCAAGTTGAAATGAAAACAAACAAAGTAAAAATTCACTTTTAACTTAAATTTCTATATTTCGGCTAAAAAGTGCCCCTATCAAGACAAAATAACTTAACTCTTATCTGCTTACAGATACTGAGGATAAGTGAGGTAAGGCACAAATACGCAGTGATATCATTTTATATATATATATATATATATATATATATATATATATATATATATATATATATATATATATACATATATATATATATATATACATATATATATATATATATACATATATATATATATATATACATATATATATATATATATACATATATATATATATATATATACATATATATATATATATATATACATATATATATATATATATACACATATATATATATATATATATATACATATATATATATATATATACATATATATATATATATACATATATATATATATATATATATACATATATATATATATATATATATACATATATATATATATATACATATATATATATATATATATATATATATACATATATATATATATACATATATATATATATATATATACACATATATATATATATAATATATATATATTATATATATATAT
>NC_142934.1:57737733-57745233 GCF_046866305.1 Octopus bimaculoides | reverse complement strand
CCGCCTTGACTATCTCCGTTCCTTTTACTTTGCCTTTCTCGGTACCATTCACAGAGCTGTATCTACTATCATACAGACTGGACTGGAGATCTGCAAACAAGCTGTGTACACACAAACAACACGACAAAGTTGTATGTGTCTTATATATTGTAACGACTAATATTATAATCAACTCATTAAATGGTCATATTAATAATTAATTGTTCTTTAATAATTTCTCAATGATGCATCTTCACATTAAATTGTACCGTTACATTTGGTGAGCCTCGACTAAAGAACCGCAAACCTTCATTACGTTTTAAAACTTCATCGTTAAACTTTTAAAGGGGCACTACCTTTGGGTCTGCTGTAGGCAATATGTGTTTTCGGTGGGGTCCGGGGGTGGTAAGCGGAAGGGCCGACCTGAGCGGCACACACTCTAGCTACGCTTGTGCTCCATATCCTCCTTACTCAGCTCAGTATTCTTATTATCCCCTTCAGTTCATTCAACAATTCCATCAACTTCTCGTTCCTAGTTTGGACAACCGTGAAGCTCAGACTCCGCAAGGAGACTTATTCCCTTTTAGGAGCATACTTGTTTTCAGCATAAATCTCGCTCCAGATTCATTCAGGTTCTATCATAAAAATAATCACTGAATACGATGAGCAGAACAGCTGTTCGGAGCTTCTGGACGATCCTGAACAGGAGAAGTTCCTTCGATCATTCAGTATTTTTCCCTACTGGTCCCACGTGCCAGTGGGGCCGAAACTGAGGTGATTACATTTGACTTTGCTTCCAATCTATTCATCTTCAGAGTGGAAGTTGGTATTATTGTGATATTTATGGCTTCTCTTCCAATTCTACGGTCCACAGTTCCTTTTTTTCGTGGCTTTTGCCGCTTCCTCTAATTTTCTTGAGCAGAAGGCCCGGAGGCAGTTTATGCTGCCTGTCATCTAATATTTGAATCTTTTGTCTTGCTCCACCCGTGTAACCGACATGTAGATCATACCTTGTCTGAGGAATAATCGGAGATGGCCATATCATATTGGGGTGGAACCAACAATATTTAAAGGTGAAAACCAGCTCCAACCAACACTTCCTGTCGACAAGATGTGCACTCATCTCTTGACCGTAGAGTTTCGCGAAGGTCACGAGTAGATACAGTTTACCTCGTCACCTATGTCCCAAGCAATGACTCCTATATTACGATAACCTACGCAACATAGAGTGGAAAAGTTGTTACCCCCCTTACTTTAGGGAAAACTCTTCAGTGTTCTCTCGCTATTAGTTCTCTTAACTGAAACAAGCATATATAGTGTATTGCCAAACTCTGAATATACTAAGTATTGAGGGACACTGAAATTGTTATTACCGATAAATCGTCTATGATAGCCTCTATTTTTTGTGAAATAAACAGCTGCTTGAGAGCTAATGTTGCATTTTGCAGTAAGATAATATTCCTTGGGGAGTAGGATTTCAGACAAGTGCTATCAATTCAGTTGTGAAAGCCATCTGCTGCAGTCGTTGCATATTGTACAAAGCAATCTCACAAGTAGCAACACTTCAAACAATTCACATTGTCAAATAATACACAATACTCTCGTTGTCGAAAATGAGGGTAGAGGAAGTACAAAAAAAGACGTTAAAGAGGTCGCTCCAGTCAGGAAATTGTACTTTAACTTCAGCTTTCCCTGATGTGCCATGACATTCGCCCCCGACTTTTTCAGTGATTGCATTGTTAGAAAACTATTTCGAGAAAGCATCAGCGAAGATACAAAAATACTGGTAATCTTATCACCATAAATGCTGAGTGTTTAGCTCTTAGCTAAAAAGGAGTGAATGTTTTTCTAGAGGAGTTCATAAAATATTTCGGCAGCGATGCAGTGGTTTGTAATAACTACTCAATGAAATTCATTAGATTCGTTACTTTATCATGCATGTCACCTCACCAACTAAAACGTGCTTTAAAAAATAATTTTTTTCACTCCAACCAGGTTAGTGCAATGACATAAAGATGGAAGTTGTTCATCATTATAACAACTGAATCTAGGTATCATAGATCAGCGGTTCATACATAGCTAAGAGGGAGGGTCAAACTGGGTATCAAGTTTAATCTTCCTATTGGTACACAGGTGGTTAAAAAAATTCTTTCGCAACTACATGGTATCGGGTACAGTCCCATTGCGTGGCACTTTGGGCAAGTATCTTCTATTATAGCACCAGGTTGACCAAAGCTTTGAAAGTGAATATAGAGAACGGAAATTGTTTGTAAAGTTGTCGTGTGTGTGAGTGTGTGTGTGTGCTCGCGCGCGCGAACATGCCTAGCAACAGTCCTAAAATTTCACTCAACCGTGTCAGCTTTAATTTTTGGCGCAAAAGCTTTATCACATGACATTAACGCACGAACGTAGTGGAAAAACCTACAAAAATTTCTATGATTACTAATCACGTGATCTTCCTCTACTACATTTGACAGACAAAATTCAGACAGCCTTGATTGTTTGAGATTGTTACTAGACATGTTTACTCAACCGTGACAGCATGTACCAACAGTGGCAAACATTGTCACATATCATTAAATAACGAACATAGCAGAGAACTTACAAAAATTTATAAACCTGACCACGAGATCAGCCTCTACTGATCAAAACGTATCCAAAGCAGATACTAATTTGAGCCATGTTCTCTCTATTAAAAAACAAGACAATTTTTAAATTCCAACCAGAAGCAAGTCTGTTGCAGTAAAGCTCCACGTCTTTCTATCTCAGCCTTTTGAAAATCAGAGAAGTCTATGAAATCGGTTAAGCCTTTAAATGTATATGAAAATATATATACATATATATATTTCAATTGAAGATATATATACATATATATCTTCAATTGAAAAATTACTATACGAAATAACAACAACGAAGCTCTCAACAATAGCGGTTTTAAGGAAAATATGCAATATATAAACAACAAAACTTACACAATAAAATACATAAGAATAGAAAAAAGAAAATCATCTGGTTTAATCCCTCTCCCAACATACTAACAGCTAGATTATTTTTCAAAATACTTTAAAAACACTTCAACCCCAACCACAAGTACTACAAACTAATAAATAGGCATAACGAAAAATAGTCATACCCCACTAGCAACAACTTCAAAAAAACTGCAGCTAATTAAAACCATCAAAAGTTATCTAAAAAATAAAAGCCTAGACCACACATATAATAACAATTGCAGTTTTAGAACACTTTACTGCCCTCAGGAAAGAAACTGTTTGTCAAAAAATATCGTATATAGCACAACAGTAACCACGAACACGTCACCAAGTACTTTATCTGCATATATGCGTTCTACAGAGAACCAGTTCAAAATACGATTGAACCAACACACATCCCACTTTTTGCAACCCCAAAAATAAGAAAAATAAATGATGCGTTACCATCCAAACATATATAGCACTTAAAATTTAAAAAAATACAGCGTTTAGCATCAATTAGAAAATAGTCTCCCACGTACAACCATACCAAGATAACAAACCCTGCCAACCTTGTACTAATGAATCCTATCACATTCTAACATTTATGAATCAAATTCTGAACTGAAACTCCGAACTAGTACCGTTATAGAAGTACAAAATCTTAAATATGTAAGTATGTATGCATGTATGTATGTATGCATGCATGCATACATGCTTAAACAGAATATAGAATTTGGACCAATATGCTGCTGCACTGATTTTTTTTTTAGTTAATGCCCAGTTTTTTTCTGAGAGAGAGAGAGAGAGAGAGAGAGAGAGAGAGAGAGAGAGAGAGAGAGAGAGAGAGAGAGAGAGAGAGAGGGAGAGAGAGAGAAAAAGAGAGAGAGAGAGAGAGAGAGAAAGAGAAAGAGAGAGAGAGTGAGAAAATATAGACTCTTGCGACTGCTTAGTTTTGAAAGGAAATTACATTAAAAGAACGAAATGAAATTTTCCCACTTATGGCTCGTTTATATTTATTTCATGGCGGGAAGCGATAGACGACGAAGATTGGCCAATGCATGCGCAAATATTGCCAGGCTCGTAGACGGTCATTCTGGCATTCTCTTAGCACATCCGGGAGAAAGGAGACTGCAATATTAACGTTTGCTAACTGATAAAATTGAGTTCGAGTCCGCGTAACATTCAACAAGGTAAAGGAGAGCACACACACACACATGCAGTCACACAAATACATATTAAAAATACCTGCAGTAACAAATATGTTATTGCTTTTGATATACAATACTATTTTGTATCGGAAAAAAAAGAACAAGGCGCTACTATGCAAACGATATGACCTATGAAACACCTATAGAAATACCGGACTTAGTAAAAACAAATGTGTGGAAACCGATCCAATCTAATCTCTTTCCGGATATTGACTAATTGTATGGTATGGGGAATATTTAAAAGGATATGATAAATGAGTCTATACGTTTCTCCAATCCGTTTTGACTTGCAAATTTTATCTGATATACAACTCTTGTTTAAGAGGTATTTAAAAGAAATACAATAGGCCGACGAGATAAAAGTAGATATTTACCATCACAACAAAAATGGTTAGTATTACAAGGAAGATATCACGCTGTATTCGTGGCCATTTCACAAAAATGATCCTTCGTGGTCAAATCACAAAAACGATTCTTGTATATAGGAATTGCGCACAAGGTTAAGTGACAACTTGAAGGCAGAAAGAGCAGTCCTGCCACATATAAGCAAAGCTGCAAGTGTAAGCATGTATCACATGTGAGCAAAGTCTACTGCAATTCTTGATAAAGCCATTGCAATAGAAATTTGCCTGAATGAATTTGCTAAACTTAAGTTTATGAAAAAAATGTTCAACCTGGAGTATCAAAGAAAAACAAAATTATTCTTCGCCAACCAAACAGTTGCTTAATCCTTGCATAACCTTATTTGTTTATTTGAAAAGAGGAGTTCATTTTGGTGTTGAATGTTGAAATGTTATAGTATGTTACCTGAAGAATTTCTCGACTGAAAGCTACAACTACTGTTCATATTGCATCTGGTGTTAAACACTGTTTAAGAGCTTTGCCGACCATGTCCTAAAAAGGCACGAGCAGACGAGACACATCCTAATTTTAGTAGCGCATATTCAGTATTCAGAATAAAAAACAAAATTTTAGTGCATCAAAGCTTATAGGGAGGCCAAGCTTCTTATATTGGACCCGTGGTAATTTTTTTTGTGACACTTTTTTCTGGAAAAAAAATGGAAAGCAAAAAACAAAACAAGCAAACAACCCAAAGCGTGCCTTATATACCATCAAATACGGTATCTAATGAAGATCTGATATTGAACCGATCGAAAAGTAGTCCAGATGTAAATGTTGTAAATATGCGTTGTAAAGTTATTAATCCTAAGAAAATGTCAGCTCCATGACCATAACTTATCTGGCAATTTTAGATATTTGGGCTTCACTTTTCTTTTCATTTTTGACCAATTCTAGAAATGAGAAAACGTATGTCGTTATACAAACTACCACGTCATTGTTTGTAAATGTGTATTTATTCTTTATTCACGAGTGCTATATTTTTAGTTACCACAATTTAGACTTTGCGCTAGGTGCAAGTAAATAATGTTGTAATGACTAATAGTGATTGCTCTAGAACATGAGACAAACTTTAGGATAAGTTTTGTTTGGAAAATAGTTCCTATTCCTGATACTGAAATTATCGTAACTTTAATTGCTACACATGACCATCGTAACATCCTGTTTTATCACTGAATTATAGGTTTGGGGTGGAATCCAGTTGAAACGAATCCATTATAACATGATGTCTATTTCGGATGAAAAGAATCTGGAATGTAGTTTCAATTTCTAATCATGGTTTAAGTCAAGTGATTTTAGTTTTGTCGGTAATGCTCCAACAAGACCCCTAGGTTGGATGACTAATCATATTCTTCTGAAACATGAAGGCTTTGTACTTAAAACAAGAGAAAGTATGTGACATTATGGGTGGTAGAATATTGCTGTTCAAAGACAGTCAAGAAATTAACACTTTTAAACATATTTTTATAAACAATAATAATAAATGGTAATAATGTGTTTTGAATGACACAACAATGCACTATAATAACAACGATGGACTATAATAACTGGTGTAATTTAACTATCCATAGTCTGATATAATATTTCGGAATACAAAAATTCCTTCTTCAGATATCTCTAGGGATTGATCGAGTCACTGTTACAATCGATTTTCCAACTTCTCCAGATATCCCTAGGGTTTGATCAAGTCACTGTTACAATCGATTTTCCAACGTTGGAAAATCGACTGTAACAGTGACTTGATCAATCCCTAGGGATATCTGAAGAAGGAATTTTTGTATTCCGAAATATTATATCAGACTATGGATAGTTAAATTACGCCAGTTATTATAGTCCATCGTTGTTATTATAGTGCATTGTTGTGTCATCCAAAACACATTATTACTATTCATTATTATTATTGTTTCCAAATAATACACAATGTTTCAAGCGAACTACAATACTCTCCTATATTTTTATAACTTATAAGTTATCCAAGGGATGAATGTTTGTCCTCGTGATCTGATCTTTGAATAGGACCTATAAGAGTGGGATTCTACTCATACACTTATCCAGGTCCCAGAGATCCAAAAGGATCCGTTAATATTTGATGGGCGTAGGGCGGCGAGCTGGCAGAATTGCTAGCATGCCGGGTGAAATGCTCAGCGGCATTTCGTCCGTCTTCACGCTTTGAGTTCAATTTCCACCAAGGTCGACTTTACCTTTCATCCTTTCAGGGTCGATAAAATAAGTAATCGATGTATCCCCATCCCGGAACTGGCTGGCCTTGTGCCAAAATTTGAAATCAATATTTGATGAACCACTCAAGGAAAAAAAATAGAATTGCAGTCCTTTCAGTTGAGAGAATTTCCTCACAGGAATGGTGATGCAGCTGTCTTGTTTTACCGAGCAATATTTGCATTCAAAACCTGCAATATTATAAAATATATATAAAAGATATATAAATATATATATATATAAGATCTGTTGGTAAATGTCTGCGGTAAAACCGTGGGTGAAGAAAGAATTCCAGAGGGTTGCAGTTCTTGGGGTAAAAATGGGTGAAACGAGATTTAAGAGACGAGCATGTATAAAAGATAGTTGAGGGGCGTATTATCATTGATTTGCAAATCTACTCTTTCTATTCATCAGCTCCTTTCTGAGTTGTCTGTACCGGATGCTTTAATATTTTTTTTCAGTCGTTTCCACATAATGCCATCAACAACGCATAGAGAACTGACGCACACAGTTGAAAAGAAGCATTAAGAACCAAGAGAAACGATAATGCTTTTGATACCTTAATGAATGCTAAATAGATAAACGACGCGAGTTCAAAACTTCACGTTGTTGATTATTCTGGAGTTTTCAAAAAGACATATTGCAATCGGGTTTTACTGTTGTGTCTCGTTGTTGTGTTATATAAATTTGGTTCTAAGCTCATTCAATTCAACATTTCAATTTCT